>NC_056743.1:1111183619-1111208619 GCF_019279795.1 Protopterus annectens | reverse complement strand
CTCTCTACTGGACTTGACCTTTTTTTCTCTTACCTGTTTCTTCCTTAAGATGTCTGAGAAAATTAAATCAGGTTTTAAACGTTGCCAGTGTGGCCAAAAAATGTCAGTTACTGACAACCATAGTTCCTGTGTCTACTGCCTTGGCCCTCTCCACTTACAAGAGGACTGTTCAATTTGTCACTCTTTTAGTGGGAGGGTCATGACAGATAGGCGCAGGAAACTCATGGACAGGGGGTTATTAAAACCTTCCTTTCAGGAGGCTCTGGATGCTTCAGACCAGGCATCCAAATCCTCGAGGGAATCGAAGACGTCGGAGCCCAAGTCATCGGCTCCGAGCTCTTCGAGTAAAGTTAGATCACCGGTTCCACAGACTTCGGGGCCGAGTGTTCAACTGTTGCCAGTTCCCGAGCCTCGAGTCTTGGAACAGGTGATGGAGCTCCCTCCCTCGACACTATTGAGGTCGGCTCCGTCTTCGGTTCCTTCGACCCGTTCTTCTTCTAAGCTCTCCGATATCGATGTGGATCATGTGGTGCAGAAGTTATTGGAGCATTCGGCCCTATCCAAGCTTATTTCGGTTTCCACCCAGTTGGTGTCGAAACTTGAAGGCCTCCCATTGTCTCCATCCATTCCTCCTCCGAGACCTGTCCAGTCTTTGGAGCCGGAAGAGGTTGATTTACTGATTGTGGAGCCCTCTGGTCCAGAACCGTCCTTTTCTCGGTCTGTTCCTCTCACCTCGACTCCGTCGGATCCGGTACCGGAGTCTCGGAGCCGACGGTCTGTCCTTGGTTCCGGGGCCGAGAGTCGAACCGACGTTTCGGTTCCGACTATTCCCCTCGGGGCCTCGGCGCGGATCGATTCGGCTCCGTCCTCGGGGTCGTTGCCTTCGGTGCCTGTCTCGGGGATTCTTCCCATTTCTTCGAACCGGGAGATTCTTCACTCGGGACCCGGGGCCTTCGATCTCATGAGGAAGGTGTTGTCTACCCAGACAACCACATCAGTAGAAGCAACCTCTCCTCCCCATAAAGGGCCGTTATCCTCCTCTGCACCCACGGCTACATCCAAGCGTCGAGCACCGGTGTCGCAGCCACCCCTGTAGGGTGCCCCCTCTTCCTCGGAGGCTTCTTCGGATGCTCCCCACGAAGAAGTCCCTAGGAAAAGATTGTGTAAGAGGAGACACTTAGATTCTCCACAAGAATCTTTGACATCCGATACTGACTTGGATGAGTCAGAAGGGTCCCCTAAGTCACCTTCAGAAGATGTCTCTTTTTCTGACATATTGGAGATCCTGAAACAGAGAGGTGACTGGCAGTCCTTTCCCCCTTCTGAGGATGAGTCAGTCTTGCTGAAGGCATTTGGTGCTCGCTCTTCCTCCTCCTGGGTCACTCCGCCCTTCGATGAATTAATGGAACTTATTGCTCGAAGGGCGTGGGAGGCTCCTGACACAGTGGAACCAGTCCCTAGGAAGCCTAATAAGTATATCACTGCACCCCAGGACAAGACTTACTTGACAAAAGGAGTTCCAGTGGATGCTATGGTGGTGGCAGCGGCCACGAAAAAGGAGATGTCGGAATCTTCCTCATCTGTCCATCCCCCTAATAAAGATTCTAGGACTATGGACAGGTATGGGAAGCGCATTTTTAGTTCAGCGGCTTTTTCCATGCGATCCCTGAACTATTTGACCCACTTTACACGACTACAGAGGGATCTAGTCAAAGAGTTGGGAGATGCCCTCCAGGGTACTACAGATGCTGCTGTCTCAGAGAAAGTGACAGCGCAACTTAATACCCTTACATCCATTGTGAACTCGTCCATGAGCCTGATCTCTTACGCAGCCGAAGGTTCGAGTAGGGCAGCAGCTTCAGCGATTGCTCTTCGCAGACAATCCTGGATGCGCTTATGTTAATTTGTGGAAGCCTTCAAGTCTTCCTTTACTAACGCCCCATTTGACGGTGCCACTCTTTTTGGCCCCAAAGTAAAGGAGACCCTTACCCGGTGTGAGCAGGAGGGAAAGACTCTGTCTGCCGCCGCCCTGGCGGCAGAGGGGGTCCGCAGAATCAAGGTGACAGGGATACACTCCCTGGTAAACCTTTCCAGCACTCCTGAGAGGAGGCCCGACTGTCCTGCTCTGGAGGCAGTCGGGGGTCGCTTAGCTTTATACCCTCAGGCCTGGCAAAACATAACTACAGACAAGTGGGTAAAAAGCGTGGTTACCAGAGGTTACAATATACCATTTCTATCCTATCCCATTCCAAAGAAAAGACTCCCAGATGTGCCACCCCATCTGCGAGAGCCAGCAGCTATAGAAATTTCAAAGCTGCTAGAAAGAGTCATCCAACCAGTCCCAGCGGACCAAAGAGGATTCGGAACTTACTCAAGGTTCTTTTTAGTTCCAAAGAAAACAGGGGACTGGAGGCCCATTCTGGACCTAAGCGACCTCAATACCTTCGTCAAGAAAGAAAAGTTCTGAATGGTCACGCTTCAATCGATCCTTCCATTCTTACAGAAGCACGACTGGATGTGCTCAATAGATCTGAAGGATGCATACTACCACATCAAAATGGCCAGGGCATCCAGAGATCATTTGCGCTTCCGGCTGGGTGCCAGTCACTTTCAGTTTCGAGCCCTGCCCTTTGGTCTGACCTCAGCCCCCAGGGTCTTCACCAAATGCATGGCAGTGGTAGCGTCTCACTTGAGACGCCTAGGATTCCAGGTGTTTACGTATCTGGACGACTGGCTCCTTTCTGCCACCACCCAGCGTCAACTAGTACCTGCCAGAGACTACACTCTTCAACTGTGTATTCACCTCGGAATTTCCGTAAACTTCGGAAAATCCTTACTACAACCATCACAGCGTATCTTATTCATAGGAGCGGAATTAGATACACATCAGTTAATTCTAAGACTTCCTCCAGAAAGGATACTTTCACTTCAGACTCGCATACGTCTTCTTCTTTTGTCCAGGAAATCCCCAGCAAAACTGGTACTGAAGGTTTTGGGACTCATGTCAGCTTCTCTTATTGCAATACCCTTGGGAAGACTGCACATGAGTCCTACAATGGCTACTGTTTGCACAATGGTCGTTCCAACAACTACCTCTGACACACGAGATTGTTATAACGAACACATGCAAATCACACCTAAACTGGTGGCTTCAGACTTGCAACCTTTCCAAGGGGAGACCATTTGTGCTACCCACGCCAGCCACGGTGACCACGGACGCTTCCCTGATAGGGTGGGGGGGCATCTTTCAGGGACAGACAGTCCAAGGCGAATGGACCAATTTAGAGTACAATCTGCACATCAATGTTCTAGAGTTGAGGGCAGTGTTTCTAGCGTTGCAACACTTTGCTCCCCTTCTTCCTCTGGGAACTATTGCAGTTCAGACGGACAACATGTCTGTAGTCTGGTACATAAACAAACAAGGGGGAACCAAGTCCTATCAGCTATGCAGAGAGGCCATGAGAATCTGGCAATGGGCGGAGTCCACGGGTCGCTTTCTGATAGCAATGCACATCCCGGGGTCATCCAACGTCATAGCCGACAGGCTGAGCAGAGCAATACTGCTACCGCACGAGTGGTCCCTAAAACAGTCAGTTGCGAAAAAGATTTTTCGCACGTGGGGCCAGCCTTCCTGCGATCTGTTTGCGTCTCCAATGAACGCCAAATGCAGGAGCTACTTTGCCCTATTACCCCCTCCAGGGGAAGTCCCCAGGGACGCACTGATTCACGATTGGCCCCCGGGTCTCCTGTACGCATTTCCTCCCTTCCCCCTGATCTCAAAGTTTCTCCAGAAAGCCAACAACCTACACAGGACAATAATCCTCATTGCCCCATTCTGGTCTCGTCAAATTTGGTTCCCCTTCCTCATGACACACTGCATTCGGGGACCCTGGATCCTGGACCCAGAGCCAGATCTATTGACTCACTCGTCAGGGGCTCCCCACCCCTCGCTCTTGTCCCTCCATCTAGCAGCTTGGCTGCTCCAATTGCCAACTTAGCCAGGTCTGATCTTCTTTCACCTGCAGTTCAGAATATATTAGTGGCTTCTCATAAAGCTTCCACTACTAAAACATATACTAGTAAATGGAAGCGCTTTGTATTCTGGGTGAATACACAGCAAGTGGACCCTGTTATAGCTCCTTTGAATAAAATATTAGAGTTTTTAACAGAATTGTTCCATCAGGGTGCTTCTCCTGCCACATTAAGAGTTCAATTGGCTGCCATTTCTAATTTCCATGTGGAAGAATGTGGGGCTCCTGTTATGGCCCACAGACTTTGTAAAGCCTTGTTAAAAGGGTCTTTTCATATTAGACCACCAATTAGATCTCCTATGTCACCTTGGAGTCTAAACTTATTATTATCTAAGTTGATGCTGCCCCCCTTTGAACCAGCCTCCTCTTGCCCATTGAAATTTTTGTCGTGGAAGACTCTCTTTTGGTAGCCATTACATCCGCTAGGCGAGTATCTGAACTTCAAGCTCTCTCCATTAAACACCCTTATTTGATCTTTCACTCTGACAGAGTTTCTCTTCGCACTAATTCATCCTTCCTTCCTAAAGTTTGTTCTATTAACAATATTAATCAGTCCATTGAATTACCCACTTTCTTCAAGAATCACTCCAATAAAATGGAGTATATGTTGCACAAATTAGATGTCCACAGACAACTAAGGTTTTACTTTGATAGAACAAAAGACCACAGGAAATCTGATCAACTTTTTGTAGCCTTTGCTGATAACAGAAAAGGAGTAGCGGTTACTAAAAGAACTCTTTCTAAGTGGTTAACTGATTGTATCATCTATGTCTATGATTCTTCAGATCAAACTCTTTTGCACAAACCCAAAGGACATTCCACAAGGTCAGTGTCTACATCCCTGGCTCATGCAGCTCGCCTACCACTAGACGCTATTTGTGCGGCTGCTACTTGGTCTAAACCACATACATTCATTTCTCATTATAAGGTAGACAAGGTTTCTAGGGACAGGGCAACCTTTGGTTCCACTGTGCTCAAGAACGTCCTTCCGTGAGTTCCTCCGGAACAAGGAGCTAGGGACGCTACCCATGTGTAAGAACAAACGGCGAGATTGAACACTATCACATATAGAAGTTATGTCCTTACCATAACGTTCCATGTGGAGTGTTCATCTCGCCTTTGTTCTTACATTCCCACCCTCCCACCCTTAGGAAGAACGTTCAGTTTGGTGCCTGGTCTGGGGCATTCTGCTTCTGCATTGCAGTTGTTGTATATATAGTTGACATGTGTGTATGTGTATATATATATATATATATATATATATATATATATATATATATATATATATATATATATATATGTATATATATATAGACTCTTAGTTTTCTGTGCATATGTGATATTGGCATGAGTGTTTCTCTCTCTGACTGCTGGTTTGCTTGCAAACTAGATCTGAGGTAAAGGCAGAGGGGGATTGTGGGTATTAGGTTGTCTCTAGCTTCTTCTCGATGCAGAGCTTGCAAGCGGCCGACACGGAGCCGAGGATCGGCTCCGAGCCCCATGTGTAAGAACAAAGGCGAGATGAACACTCCACATGGAACGTTATGGTAAGGACATAACTTCTATTTTCCTTCCTTTTTCAACTTCTTTTCTAATTCCTTTAATGAATTTAGCAGGGTAACCTCTTTCCTTAAACATATTTTCCAGTAGATCACATTCTCTTTGAAAATCTACATCCGAACTAGTCATCCTGCTCCCTCTAACAAACTGCCCTTTGACTATAGTTTTCTTGCAATGTTTAGGATGGGGCACTCCAATGTAAAAAGGAGTTGCAATAGGTGTCTTTCCTATATATTTTAGTCTCATACTTACTATCTTTCTTGTACAATTCCAAATCCAAATATGTCATATTATTATGAGATATCTTGTGTGTAAATTTCAGAAAACAGGTGGTATTCATATATTCTAAAAACTTATGTAGTTTTTCTACCCCTGCTGTCCAAAAAATTACAATATCATCCCGGAACCTTTTGTAAAGGATCCAACAGGATTTATATTCAGATTCGATTATATATTTCTCCTCCCATTTAGCTAGGACAAGGTTAGCATAGGAGGGGGCCATTGCAACTCCCCTAACCTGCTGGAAGAATTCACCCTTAAAATGAATATAATTGTATTTCAGAACTAGGTCGATAAGCCAAAGACTGGCTAATTTATCGTTGTGGGTCATACTTGCGTATTAAAAGACAATTTCCTCCAACATTTCTTTACCTTACTGGTGGGGAATGGAGGAAAACAAGTCAATGATGTCAGTAGTAATGAATAGTACATTGTCCTCCCATCTACACTTAAGATCCTTCAATAAGTCCCATGAATCTTTCAATATATATGATCTGTTGGTCCATATAGGTTTAAATTTTAAATCAACATATTTGGCTAGGGCTTGAGTTTTCGACCCTTCCGCTGACACAATGGGACGTAGTGGGGGATCCTCTTTATTTTTATGTATTTTCGGGATCCCAAAAGCCGTCGTAATTCTTGGCTTCTCAACTTTAAGATATTTATAACTGTTAAGATCTATCAATTCTTCCTGTAACATATCAAATAGATCCATGTCAATTTTATTGTATGCTATATTAATCTCATTTATGGATGCGGTAACATATGTCTTCATCCCATAAAAGGGAGTACATCTTACTATCGTATAATATGTTATCCATAATTACGATGCCTCCCCCTTTGTCAGGCTTCATAACTCTAATATCGGAATTATGCTTCATAGTATCTAATAATTATTTTTCCTGTTTAGTAATATTCTCTTCCCATGTACAATTATTACCATACTTCCTAATTTCCCCCTCCATAACCTTTTCAAAATTTTTTAACTGGGGGTGGAGAGGGGGATTAGAAGTGCTTTTTCTTTTCAAAGTATCCATACGTAAAGGATGACTACTGGGAAGTGTAATACTATGATTCACTTTCCTCAGGAATAATTTAATATCCAGGATACTATTGGTAGCATCCCCATTACTGCAAGGTATAAATTTTAATCCTTTGGAAAGTAAGGTAAAATGTTCTTTAGTTATAGTGACCTTACTAAAATTATAGATAGAAAAATTATCCCAAGTATGGCAATGTCCATCAATAATTATGTCCTCATGACAAAAGGTATTAAATTCACTGAAATCAGGGTGGGTTGGGCGGGGAGTTCAAAATCTCCCCCTCCCCCTTCTCCCTCCGTTCTTCTGAAAATTTGTGTATTGCGGAGCCTGTCTATTCATTAATCTTTCCGATCTTCTTAAAGGGGGGAAGGCTTCATCATACTCCCTGTCATAATTCAAATACCTTCCATCCTTATCATTTTAGCCTTCTACATTGAATTCTGTATCAAAATTAGCTTCTCTATCCTGATACCCTTGACCGTAGGAATTAATATGGTAACAGAGTCCCCTAGGTTTTGGGTAACAGGTTTGGTTTTCATATTCTTTCAAATCCCTTTGTAATTTTTTCATCTTCCTATTAATTATGTCATTACATTTCTGATCAACATCTTTTCTTAAATCATAATATTTTTTCTTTTCATCATGTATTCCAAATAGTAAATCATTCTTAATAAACTGGACCAGTTCCTCAATGTCTCTCTGCAAACCTTCCTGAACTCTAACATTTTCTTTAATTATTAGCCTGAGGACATCCAGACCACATTTGTTGAACACCTCACAAAGTTCTTTATAATATTCAGTATTAAAGGAAACATTGTTAGGGAATTTAAACACACGTAGGCCCTTAGGCACAATGTCCTTCGAAATACATTCCTTTAAGTATTCATTCTCAATAGTTAAGGAGCGAAACTTAAACATTAATTTATTCAAATAATCCAGTTTGTTCAAGTCCCATCCTTAACATAATGCCGCTCACCATTAGGTCCATTGGAATTGGCGTGAAAATTAAAAAGTTTTAGATTGCAACCAAGGAAGATAGAGTAGAATATAGAGAGTTGTGGTGGCAGTTGACCTTGAATTCAGACAAATTTCCTGGTCTGAATGATGTATCTATTTTGCCACTACTGAGACTAAGAGCAGCTAAATTATAAGTGGAAGCTGCAATTAAGGTTCTCCACCACAAGATTTCACTATTTACTAAGTTTTTTCTGATGTATTGTTTCAGCCTTTTATAACTATATGATTAAGATTTGTTTATTTACACTTTGGGATGTGTTTTCATATGAAAAGTTTTTTTAAAATGGTTTTTGTCCTTCAGAATAAAATAGGTTTTAACATTTTAACATTTAAATATTTAGGTTTTAACTGCAATTTTATATAAATATTTATTATTTGGCCACTTGATAGGTCATACTGATCAAGTTACATGAACTTTCATTGTCTATATATATTTTATGTTTCATATTCACATTTTATATTTTATATCTTAACATATGTTTCACATCTGTATTCCTATTTAAACTACTACTAAATGAGTTAGTAAAACATTCCACCAAGGAGAAAACGACAGACATATATTCATGTTTTGGGGTACTGTCTCTTTTTTTAAAAGAAATGAGAGGGAATTAATCAATTAACTTGTTTCATCAATTATTCGTTTCATCAATTATTCGTTTCATCAATTATTCAATTCATCAATTATTCGTTTCATCAATTATTCAATTCATCAATTATTCAATTCATCAATTATTCAATTATTTGTTAATCCAACAATTTTGCTTGCTATAAATACATGGTAAAGAGTATTGAATGGGTTATCTGATGAGGTCATTGAATCTGACGAAAACGCTATTGTGGTTTTTTGTGGATAAGGCGTTAATGCAGTTTTTAAACCTTTGGTATTGGATTAAAGTTGGTCAACTGAATCTGGTTTCCAGTGGTCGTGCCTGTTCATTTTTGCTTCAGAGCTGTTTTTGGACACATATATATATATATATATATATATATATATATATATACACACACACACACACACACACACACACACACACACACACACACACACACACACACACACACACACACACACACACACACACACACACACACACACTGTAGGTGGGTGTATTACTTGTGCTGTACCTTATCTACTTTCTATTATCCTTTTCATTTTTTTCTTTTGTTTCAGTAGTAAGCATACAAAAACAGTTTAGTACTTCAGTGCATTTCTGTCTCATCAGATCCTTGATCAGTTGATTCTTAATTTGCTTTTACTCTGCTCCCTTCTATTTTATCAAGATCATGTCATCCACTGCCCTTTAAATGTGTACACCTTTCAGTACCCAACTGTTACTCTCCTCTTCATATTTAGTGTACTTGTTTCTTATTTACTCACCTATTGCGTCTTTGGCTTTAGCTTCTTTCCATGGATGTTCTTCGTGTTTCACTGTTGCAGTCATTGCATTTGGGAAATCCTGTTTGCAGGTTGCCTTCAGTCTGCCTGAATTCCAATGTCTTGGGTCCTGCGTCGGCTGTCGTCACCCCTTTCGTGACGTCAGGTCGTCAGGGGTATAAAAGAAGCAGCAGACGCCGTTTTCTTTAGTCTTTCTTGCCGCGCGGTGCCCAAAGCAGAAGCAGTTCGCAAGTGGTCGGCCAACTCCTGAGATTTTAGAGTTCAAATTTCTGATCCGAAGTCTTCGATAAAGCTAAGTACCCCATTGAGGAAATTTTTTTCTTGCTCCAGAACAGATGTCAGAAAAAGTTAATTGCATTTCTTGTGGGAAGCAAATACCTCTTAAGGACTTTCATTCTTACTGTATTCCTTGCCTAGGCCCTGATCATAACTTTCTGGGTTGTCAATTTTGTGCTAGATTTAACCAACGCGCTATTAAGCATCGGTATGATTTTGCTTTGAACTACTTTGGACGCAGGTTTAATTATCCAGAAATGTCGGAAAGCCATCCGACTACCAGAGTTCACAAAGAAAAAGAAAGACCCGAGGCCCAAAACCGACGAAGCGTCTCCTAAGCCAGTCGCCGGTTTGCCGGTTCTCTGAGGCGCTTTCGCAGCCCCTGACGACCGCTACTTTGAGTCGCAGGCCGCTACAGACTCCCACTTTGAGTCGGCCGTGCCACTGGAAACTCAAGGTATTGAAGCCTCTGACGTTAATCCTTCAGATGGGTCTGGAGCCGCTGAGCAGGCACTGGCTTCCGAGGGTGTATTCAGACCCAAACACCTATACATTAAACTGACTTCAAAGGCAAAGATTAAAGCTCCTTCAAAGGCAAAGAAGCAAACTCGAGCCACGTGGACAGGCCTCCATGCCCAAAAAACAGATGCTCAAAATGGCCGAAGACTTGATATACCTTGATCAGGGGTTCCTGCCCCCTCCTGATAAGAGGCCTAGGCAAGAGACTATGAATCTTCAGATCAGATTTCCATTTCTTTTGATTCCTCTTCTGATCAGGAATATCCCCCCCCCCCCGTGAGGATTCTGATGCAGAAGATTCCATACCTTCAGCTTCTCCTCCTGAGGACTATTCCTTTGGGGAAACCTTACATACCATGAGGGAGCATTTCCACTGGGAGAGCCAAGATTTTTCAGAATCTAAAAAGAGGCTCAGGGATTTCCTGTTACTACCTCAGCACAAACCACTTACCATCCCCCCTGTTGGACATTGTAGATGTGTTTTCTGAGTCTAGCGTTACCCCTGACTCCTTACCCTCCAGCTCCTGTTAAGCTTGACAGATATTACAGGGTTCCTAATTCACATAAATTCCTTTTTAAAAACCCTGCTGCTTACCCAGAAACTATTTCTCAGGGTCCCAAGGGAGTTAAGGCTTCCGCTGCAAAAAACCCTACCCCTTCTGACAGGGATTCTAGGGCACTGGACAGATGGAGAAAAAGGTTAGCACATCTGCTACCTTGGCTGTAAGGGCCTTAAACTGTCAGTTTCATATGCTCAAATATCAGCAACATGTAATGTCATTGCTTAAACAGAAAATGTTTAACTCTGTGCAGAAAACAAGGAAATGCAGGATATGTTGCATGCAGCTGAACAAGTTGGAAAGCATACTTTGCAATGTGGTTTTGATTCTTTAAAGGCCTCCTGCAGGGCCGCAGTTACAGGTTCTGTAATTTGAAGGCATGCTTGGTTAAAGGAACTATTAGATGCACCTTTACAGCATGATACTTTGGTGTTATGGCAGAAGAGGTGTTAAAGAAAATGGAGGACAAGGTTAAATCTATGAAAACTGTCAAAGATTTCTTACAAGTACAGCCACCTAGGTTTAGTAACATTGGCCAACAAAGAATTGGTCCTTTCCTGTGTCAGACAGACCTCAAAGGGGCAGACCCAGATGCCCTAGAGGCAGATCCCAGGCGCAAGGTTCATACAGGTCAAAACAATGGGGTGCTTCTACCTCCAAAAGTGGAGAAGACAAATCAGAACCTTACAGGAAACAGCCCCAATGACTTCCCCCTGCCTGCACCAAGCACTTATTACCTGGCAGCACCCTTAGGGGGAAATTAGCACTTTTTTCTCAAAATTGGCACATTATAACCCAGGACAAATGGGTTCTAAGTATCGTGTCACAAGGCTACAAGTTCCATTTCCATACCCTGCCAAAGACAAACTACTGGCCAGATCTGCCAAAAAATCAATGGGCAGAGGCACAAAAACAAGTCTCATCCCTCATGGACATGAGGGCCATTCAACAAGTGCCAGAGCAAGAGCGGGGACAAGGATTTTACTCTTCTGTTCTTGGTGCCCAGAAAGGACAAGGCCTGGAGGCCAGTACTGGACCTATCGATTCTGAACACATACCTGGATGTACTAAAATTCAAAATGTTGACTTTGCAGCAGCTTCTGCCCATGCTGGGCAAGAACGCTTGGCTTGTAACGTTAGACCTAAGAGGCATACCTGCATGTCCCAATCAGACAAATACGCAGAAGGCTGGCTCAATGCATTACCAAATCTCTGCACTGCCCTTTGGCTTATCTACTGCGCCCAGGGTCTTTACAAAGTGCCTGGCACCAGTAATTGCATTCTGCAGACAGAGGAATACAAGTATACCTTTACTTGGATGACTGTCTAATTCAAGCAGAGAACAAGGACATCCTTTTACAGCATCTGGCGTTTGTGAAAAAACTTCTAACATGCCTAGGGTACACAGTCAACGAAAAGAAATCAAAACTAGTACCCTCTCAAGAGATAATATTCCTGGGTGCAAGCTTAAATATAACTGCCCAGATGGCTTATTTCATGCCTGACAAAGGCAACTGACTATCTATTTCAACATGTTAGCAGCAAAGGCCCAGTTACCTGCAAGAAAAATTCTGCAGGCTTTGGGCTTCTTGCCATCCTGCATCCTGTTAATTCCATATGCAAGACTGCATATGAGGAAACTTCCATGGTACCTAAAAAGTGTTTGGACTCAACATTGCCACAGCCTGGAAAACCATAATTACTCTCATTCCCTGCCTGCAAAAGGAATTTCGATGGTGGGCAAAGGCTTGTCACCAGAACAAGGGACAGCCATTCATATTACCCCTGGCCAGGCAGACACTAACGGATGCATCAGATTATGCCTGGGGGGGCCCATATGGCAGGAAGATGCATTCAGGGAACATGAACCTCAAACCAAAAGCATCTACATATCAATCAAAAAGAGATGCTAGCTGTTCAAAATGCCCTGACAGCTTTCAAGGACCTATTTCATCCAGGACAATGTCTGATAAAGACGGACAGCACCACGGTCTTGTGGTATATAAACAAGCAGGGGGGCACACATTCTTACCCCCTTTGCAGACTAGCTATGACTTTGTGGGACACAGCATTGACTTGCCAAGTATATCTGCAGGCAAAATTCCTGCCAGGAAGGAAAACTACTCTGGCAGACGAACTAAGCAGAAACCTCATGGATCCCCACGAGTGGCACCTGGGTCCACAAGTCTTCAACATAACAAGGAAATGGGATGCCCGGACATATATCTATTTGCCTCCCCTCACAACTACCAACTAAAGAAATTCTGCACAAGGATTTATCACAGACAACCATGGAAGGTGGACGCCCTATCCTTCAGCTGGAGAAACATGTCAGCATATGCCTTTCCCCCTCTGCCTCTCCTCCCCAAGATACTCCTAAAGGTCAGACAGGAGAAGCCAAAGATGATTCTGATTGCACAAGACTGGCCCCGCCAGCTCTGGTACCCAATATTAAGGAGCTTGTCTCAATGCCCAGCTTGGACCTTGCCTCAAGTACCGCATCTACTGTCCCAGCAAAACAATCAGATCCTGCACAGCCAGCTCAGAACTTTAAACCTGGCAGCATGGCGAATAATGTAGTTATACAAAACACACCTCTCGGCAAAGCTGGGATGGATGTCATTTTGGAAGCCAGAAGGCCTAGTACTAGAAAATCTTATACTGGAAAATGGAAGAGATTCTGTGCTTGGAACCAGGCACAAGGAACAGATAAAACTGTGCCAAATATTCCTCATATTTTACAATACTTAACTGAGATGCTGGACAAAGGCCTATCTTTCTCATCTATTAAAATTCATGCCTCTGCCATTTCAGCCCATTACAATGCAGGGCCACCAATCTTTTCTCATCCCTTATTAAAACAGTACCTCAGAGGATCCAAAAATTTAAGGCCTCCAAGGAGATCACCAATGCCTGCATGGGACCTCAACTACATCTAAGAAAAACTCACCCTGCCTCCTTTTGAGCCAGCTGTGGATATTAAGTTTTTATCTTGGAAAACAGCTCTGCTCCTAGCAATAACTTCTGCACAACGAGTTTCAGAGTTACAGGCACTCATGGCTGCTGAACCTTTTATCATTTATCCAGACAGGGTCTCCCTGAGGACAAACCCAACATTTATGCCTAAAGTGGTGTCCAGTGTGACTCTTAATCAAACCATTCATCTGCCAACTTTCTATCCAAATCCACAGAACAAGGGGGGAAAGTATTCTACATTCTTTGGACGTACGCAGACAGCTTAGATTCTACTTGGACAGAACCAAAGTTTTCAGAAAGACAGAGCAATTACTAGTGGCATATACTGCAGGATCACAAGTAAAGGCCATCTCAAAGCAGACTATTTCAAAGTGGATAGGCCACTGCATTCGTTTCTGCTACTTATACCATGGCAAGCCAGTGCCTAAGGGCATTGGGCCACATTCCACCAGAGCTGCAGCCACTTCAGCAGCCTTTCTCGGGAGTACCAACCAAGGACATTTTAGAGGCAGCTACTTGGAGTTCCATGCGCACCTTTACAAAGCACTATAATTTGCCACTCTACTCTAAATCCAGGGCAGGCTTTGCCACTGCAGTTCTGCAGGCTCTCTTAGCAGCTCCTAATGCTGTTTAGCTCCAGCCTCCCAACCTTAGCTTTGGGAATCTACCCAAATGTAATGACTGCAACAGTGAAACACGAAGAACATAGTACAGTTGTGTTCACTTACCATAAATGTAGATGTTAGTGTATTCACTGTTGCAGTCCAGGTTACCCACCCGCCATTCCCCCTTTTTTTTCTGATGGAACTTATCTTTCCTTCTCTGATTTATACAACCTGTATGGTGTATTTGCTTGTGGATGAAGGTAAAGTTCATATTGCTGCATGTAATTTTATATATACATATAAATTTTGCCTCCCCTTTTAGGGGGCACCTAACATCTGGGGCAAGAAAAACTAAAGAAAATGAAGGCTGCTTTTATACCCCTGGCGCCAGGGAAGGGGTGACGACAGCCGACGCAGGACTGAAGACTTTGGAATTCAGGCTGACTGAGGGCAACCTGCCAGCCGGATTACCCAAATGTAATGACTGCAACAGTGAATACACTCTAACATCTACATTTATGGTAAGTGTACACAACTGTACTATGTCACCCACAAGCTCACTAGCAGTCCCACAGAAATTTGAGGCATGTAGTCACGATTTAGCTTTCTTTGTCTACCACGATTCATACTCTTTCAATTCCCTTTGTCATTGTGGGTACAGGAAGAGACCCATCTTTATATTTAAAAAAAAAAAAAAAAAAAAAATTAATCAGTAACTACTTGTCAAACCCGGCGTAGCCAACAGGACTGAGCAATGTCGGCCTGAATCAATAATCTTGCAAGTATCATTCTGCTTTTTCTTCCATCCTTCTTTCCTTTCCACTTGCGCAGTAGTAATTTGTTAACCTAGTAGGTTCGCTGATCACAAGTGCCTCTTACCTGAATCAGCTTTAGCACACTGATCTTATAAAGATTCTTGTTGAGGTTGTGTGTCTTGCAAATGGAGACTGAAAATCAAATTTCAGGGATAACTGGATAAAGCTGATGAGCATCTCTTTGCCTGAACCAAGGTCACATTGCTGTCAGTCAGTGGTGATATGCTTATTTTGTTTCAGTGCAGGTGATAAGGAACTGATGACATTTTATATTGATTAAGATGCAGTGTTTCCACCATGTAGTTTATAGAAGCTCACTGTCCAGCTTTAACCTGTACTCTGTACAACTTCACCAGTTATGTTTCATGCAGCAAATTATATAATCTGTGTGTGTATGTGTATATATAGCGCAAGACCTGACCTTAACAAATACTAAGCACCTCCTGCTTAACTTAAGGTCGGGTCTCTCACTAGGCAGTCAAGTCTGCAATTAATGACCAGCAAAAGATAGTGGCAGAATAAAAGATTTATTTCGGTCTGCAGTCCATACCAATAAGGTGTCTCTTCCTCTTGTGAAGTAGCTGGAATAACAGGGTATGTGTTCACCTCTATTTTCTTTTTTTTTTTTCAAAACAGGTTTATTGTTTTAACATATAAGAGAAATATCATAACAATTTTATACAAGTAATTAAAAATAGGTATTATAATATTCAACAAAACAACTAAAGTATTTACAAAGACATCCACTACAATCAGATCAATGAATTAAACTAAAATACCATGTTATTGAAATTAAAATTTTTTTAACAAATTTTGTAAATTATCCCATACAATATAATAAGATGTTTTTCTATTTGTTCTTGTCCTAATTGTGTTTATTTCCATATGGCACACTATATTCATAACATTTTTAAATTCATTGAACTAAGGAGGTGTATCTGAAATCCAATTTCTAGTTATTATTTTCCTAGCCACTGCTAGAATAGACCATAACAAGGGAAGCTTAACCTTTTAACACTTTGAGGTACAGGTGTGTTGAAGAATATAAGAGATTTAGAAATAATGAAATTATCTGTAAAAAGAGCCTGCAAAATTCATTAATTGACTTCCAGTATTCTTTCAATTTTATACAGTCATAAAACATATGAGCCCAGTCAGCATTAATTTCTACATTACATCTCTTACATAAATTATCTTTATTTATTTTATTCATCATCAAAGGTGTATAAAAAATCTATGTAAAAATTTCCATGTATAAAGTCTCCAGACAATGGAAGACGTAGTTCTATAAGCAGATTCCAATATATATTGTTTATCTTGTTGATTTGGTGGGTCCCCATTAATAGAAGTGAAATAATTCCAGTATGAATCTACACTGTAAAAGTTTCTTGTCTGATAATTTTATGTATGTATGAAAGTTTACCTTTATCAGAAACTTTATGTTGTAAATTTAATATCAAGTAATCAATCAGTGTTGGAATAGATTCTTTAACTGTTATGGACATTAGATCTATTTTATTAATGAGATGTTGTCTAAAGGTCTGAACCTCTAACCAGCTAGTTTCTCTTAGATCAAATTCTTGTTTTAAGAAATCTAGATTTTTAACTTTATTATCAGATATCAACTGATACCAGTACTTTAGATCATTATCTATAGTTAAATGAGTTCCTTCAGAAGTAGATGACAAAAACATACCCTGAGTATACATTATAGGGAATACAATAAAATTCCATTCCCTATACTTAGAGTGCATGAATATAAAGTTACGATAACTAATAATATTTAATGGGTAACAAGCCATATGTTTAGGTGTAATAGGTGAAGTACAAAATTCCTTTAGTAACCATAACATGGAGTTATTTACAATCATATTTTTATGTGTTAAGGAGATTTTCATGAAGTGCATACTAATTAGCTCCCAATAATCTTTCCATTTTGTGACATATGACTGATCTGTTAATAAAGTAATAACTTTTACAATAGAAGAGATAGTATATAAATTAAAGTCTGGAAAAGAAATACCCCCTTGAGACCAGCTATTATGTTTCTTTAATGCAATCCTAGGTCTATTAGGTGCCCATAGGAAATTTAACATTAGTGTATTCAGTTTCTTGATAATTATTTTTGTAGGTGGAAGTATTGATTGTATTAAGTATAAAATCTTGGGGAATATTATCATTTTAATAAATGTAAGTCTCTCCTCCATAGTAAAAACATATTATTCCAGGTATTAAAAGATTTTGTATATTAAGAAAACAGGTATTATAATTATTATATATAATAGATTTAATATCTTTAGATAGTATTATACCTAAATAAGTTATCTGACCTGAATTGGGTACATATTTAGTAAAATCACTAATGAGAATATTTTTTCGTGTATATATAGGTAGTATTTTAGTTTTTTCTTCATTGAATATTAAACCAGAAATACTTTTAAAATTCATCATTTTATCAAATAGAGACTGCATAGAAGAATTAGATCCTGCTGATGTAATTAGAACATCATCTGCAAAAAGTTGAATTTTGGATGTATTTTCATCTATTTCAGAACCCTCTGTCAGTACTGTTTCTGATCAAATTAGCCCAAGGCTCCATTACTAAAGTGAATAATAGTGGAGAAAGTGGACATCCTTGTTTTGTACCTTTAAGAATGGGTATTTTTTGTGAAACATATGTTCCTACCTTAATATAAGCCAACGTTCCTTTGTATAAATGCTCAATTAGATTTACAAATGCATCTGAGAAGTTTGTGCACTTCATTAAGGTAAACAGATAGTCCCAACTTACTGAATCAACTTGTATCAAGACTAATAAGTGTTAAATCTTTCTTTTTCCTATTTGCAAAATCTATTAATGTTAAAGTTCTTCTTATATTATCAAAAGTATTTCTATTTACAATGAAGCCTGTCTGATCTATATAATGCCGGGAATGATAGTCTTCAATCTATCAGCAAAGATACTCATAAACATTTTATAATCAACATTAAGTAATGAGATGGGCCGATATGAAGAACATCTAGTTGGATCTTTATTAGGTTTCAAAATTGGCGAAATAAATGTATATTGCCAAGATGGGGGGGTTATTAACTCAGATTGGGCCAAAATAAAAACCTTATGTATTAATGAATATGTACTTTTAGAAAGGATTTTATATATCTCTGGTATAATACCATCATTACCTGGTGCTTTGTTTGATTTAAGCTTATTTATTTGTGTAATAACTTCTGTATATGAAATACTCTTGTCCAATAGTTTAATCTGTTGTTTATTAAGCTTTTTATTCATGTTTGTGGTTATAAACTCCTTTATTTTATCTTTAGGTTCCATGTTAATGTTATTATGGTTAATTTGGTGAAAGTGATTTCTAAATTCATCTAATATTTCTGGTATACTAGAAACATTCTTCTTTTTCCTTGGAGAAAAGATTTCTTTGATATGGTTTTGTTTATTCAACCTTTTTGTTTTATTTTTAAGTCTATGTAAGTATTTGGGGCTTATTGAATAAGACAAAAACTTGTATTTCTCTGAAGTTATTTTAACTTTGAGTTAAAATTTCTTTGTATTTCTCATTTAGTTTGTTTATTTCTTCAATAACTTTCTTGTCCATAATATTTTCTTTATTATTATATTTATAAGAGTCTAATTTACTTTGAATATCTAACAATTCCTTATCCCAAGATTTCCTTTTATTATTATACCATCTGATACTTTGTCCATATAGATATGATTTTAAGGCATCCCAAACATAAACAATGGAGACTTCAGGAGTATTATTTATGTCTAAAAATGTTTTACTTCTGAAAGTATATATTCTTTATAGTCTTTTAGTTGAGTTAAGTATGCTGGTATCCTTTTGATCTGAACATTATGAGTATTTTTTATCATGAATTCAAAAACAATTGAATTATGATCAGATATAGGACATGAAATGATTTTAGAATTAATTAAATCTGTTACCATCTGGTTAGAAATAAAGACCCTATCTATTTTTGAATAAGTTTTGTATCTGTTAGAAAAAAAGGTGTATGGTAATGACTTTGAATCTATCTGATTATTAATATCATTCAAATTATAAGAATTAGCAAAATCATTTAAATGCTTTGCATTAGTAATTCTTTTCCCTATAGTGGTAGTATCACTTTCATGTAGTATACAATTAAAGTCACCAGATAAAATAATATCTCCTATAGAGAATGATATGATCTTATCAAGATGATGTTTCACTGTATTAATACCAATTCCAGGTATCCAATATACATTAATTAAAGTGTAAGTCTTCCCATTAATTTGTATTGTAACCATACAAAACATTCCTTTGTCATCCTGATAAGACTTAATGGTTTTAGGAATGGGCATACTTTTATTCCATAAAATAGCCACTCCTCTTTTTTCTGAGTGTGCTCTGAACTAACCAATACTGTATATTTGTTTGTGGCTAGTTTATCAATATCTTTTTTCAAGAGATGGGTTTCTTGCAGGAAGACCAAGTTGGCCTTATGTAAATTAATGTATCTTATTAGGCTTGCCCTTTTACATGGATTATTCAATCCATTAATGTTTAAAGAAATTCCTTTTAAAGATGTCATTTGGCATTTTTAAAACTTAAGAATCTTATGATCAAAATAACAAATAACAAGATAAGTAATGTTACATCTCCTCCTTTAGGTGTACCTTTAAATATAGCTGTATTTATTGAATCTCTTATTGGATTTCGTATAGGATTCAATTTTGTTTGTAGTGACAATGAATGTACAAAATATATTTTGGATGTCAAAACTATATACAAATAACAATGAACAAGTGAAAATAATGCAAGGATTAAACCTTGCATCCAGCCTGGAGTTAAAAACTCCAACTTAGAGTAGTATTTACCACTCAAGTTAACCCCCTACCCTAAGCAGCAGTACCTCAGCTACCACCTTATCAATTTAATACTAGTTATATTTAACTGAGGTTAACAGTTTACAGTTCAATTATCTAGCAAGACAAGACTACACATTTGGTAAAACAGCATCATATAAACTAAAATAAACTTTTTTTTTTTAAACTGTTCATACTACTATATACATCCATGTAATATAAAACACTTGTATTCAAATAGCATTCAAATAATCTTGATGTTAGAAATCAAGAGGAGAGAAAAATAGGTTCTAACATTCATTTAAATCAAAAACTTTGGCTAATATGATTCAGACATTACATATATTAAGATGCATCTATTTTCTGTCATGTAAATGCAATTAACAGCTTCCAAAAACCTTGAATTGCTTGTATATGAGCATTTACTCAAACTCATTATTGTCAATAGAATAAAGTATTATATTCATAGAAATTGTTATAAATCATACTGCATAGTTATGCAGATTCTCAGAAACATATATATATATATATATATATATATATATATATATATATATATATATATATATATACATACACACACACACATATATATATATATATATATATATATATATATATATATATACACACACATATATATATATATATATATATATATATATATACACACACACACACATACACACACACACACACATATATATATATATATATATATATATATGTATATATCTGATCTCACTGAGTTATGTCCTTACTGAGCACCATCTTACTTGCTGTCCCTACAATAAATCTGTCTGCTTTATACAAAATAATGCACAGCAAACACATTTTAGTAACCAGATTTTACAACCATGCTATACTACTGCTTTAAAATATATTACATGACAATTTCTTCCAGTATAGAGTTATAAAATTATTTATGCTTGTCAATCAGATGAATTAAATGAGTTATAGTAATGTGTGTGTTTGGAACATAAGTTTTTAACACAGATTATTAAGCTGCTGTTAAGTAGATTTTCAAAAACACTTGAATAAATGTTTCATTTTCTATGCCTTCTAAAATAAGACATTTACTTACTACAAGAAACTGTATCATTTAAACTCATTATAACTGACATATTTTATGAATTATAACATAGATATTTAAGTAATTATATAAAATAACTCACATTTAGGTGTTAGAGTTCATTTTCCTTCACATAGTCACATTTGTATCATTTCTATTTCCTGGTAGAGTGTCATTGCTGAATCTGTGATGTGTCAGTGTGATATCTAGGTCAAAGGTGAGACTAGCTGCTTTCAGCTTCTCTGTGAGAATTCTGAGAGTTGAAGCTTTTGAAGTAGCTCATGGACACTGTGCATGAGACAGCCCACATCCCAGATTGTGTCTCAACATTTTGGCGGGAAACTTATTAAAAACTAGTGACAAACATTCATTTAGTAGTGTAAATGCATCTAAACATGACAAAACCTTCACAATGTATTTTACAGGTTATTACAGCCTATATGTAAGTGAAATTAAGCCCAAAATTATTAATAAGTAATAAAACTCAATATTTTTGTCCCAACTCAATTTTTATGCAAATCTTATTTACTGGGTCTGTGATCAAAAGCATTTCTATATATTAATAAAGAAAAGAAAAAGAGAGTAGAAAGTAAAAGGGTGTAAGGCAGAAATAAAAAAAATGTAAGAGAAAGCTATAAGAAGTATATACAATGAAATATTACTTACTGTTTATATTAATAGTTAAAAATAAAACCTATTATTTACTATTATTTAGTTCTAATTATTATTAGTTAAAGCATGACAGATTATTTACAAACAAGCATAAGCAGTGTAATCAAGAAAGTATAATTAGGAATAGCATTTGAAGAACATATAAACTTTTTACAAGGAATAAATATGTTATTATTCTATTAATCATATTTTCATTACTCTTCTCTCCCTGCCTTCCCCCACCCTTCACCCACTACATAATCTAAATAGAATGTCATTGTTTAAACAAAGAAAAGAAGAAAAGAAGAAAAATAAAAAGATAAAGAAAAAAAATGTATCAAATTACTAACCTTACTTCTCCTTTTCAGAAAGAGAAACAAGTTGAATCACAACTTGCCATTAAATCTCCAGATATTTTGACTAGTTATGAAACAAAACATTTCTTTGCACACAGAGAATAACTTTGATTAAATCTTTTTCAGAATATTTGTTGCTTCTTGGAAATGCAGGAACTATATTTAAAAAGATTAATAATGAAATAAAATGATGAGAGAAAAAAAAACCTAGAACAAATCATTTGTTTTTTAGTCTCTTCTTCTCTGAAGTCTTCCACGAAGTTTCAGTTGCCAGTCTCTTTAATGAAGGACTAGCCCATTCCATTTCTTCTGTTTTATCCAAAATCTTATTTTTTTTGATAAACAATAAAGCAGAGTCTTAAGTCATCGAAAATTTTAGGACCATCAGGAAGGAAGATTTTAAGCTTGGCAGGAAACACAAGGTATGTTTTAAACTGTGCTTTTTTAAGCTCCCTTATTAGTGGCAGAAAAACTTTTCTTTTAGCTATTACCATGGAAGAATAGTCATTGTCAAAACGCACAGTTGTCTCATTAATCTTAACAGGAGATTTAGCCCAAGCAGATTTAAGAACCATCTCTTTATCAAAAGATGATAAAAATCTAACTATAACTGATCTAGAGTAGTTTTTGTTAGAGTTAGTATTAGCTATAGATCTATGTGCTCTTTCGATACCAAAAGAGAATGCTTCTGGTAAGTCTAAAGTTTTAGGGAGCCATGTTAAAAAAGAAGTAATATGGTTACCTTCAATATTTTCTGGCAGTCCAAAAATCCTAATGTTATTGCGCCTAGGTCTATTTTCCAGGTCATCCAGCTTTGTTTTTAAATGTGTATTTTGTTTCAGCAGAAACTCAATGTTGATTTCCTCTTCTTGTATTCTATTTTCCATGTCATTCACAGCTTCTTCTATGCCTGTCATCTGGATCTTCTGTTGCAGGTCTATATGTAACGAGTCTATTTGTTTTGTAGTTTTTTCTATGAAGGTGTCTATTTTAGTAACCATTTTATCCATCTTAGCAGTAAGTTGCTGGATTATAATTATCAGAGACTGAAGTTCTTTCTTGATACTGGAGTCTTGAGAATTTGTCTTACTGGAACTCATTTCAGACTGATAAACTGACAGGAAAATTTCCAAAGTGATTTCTGACAGGAATATTGTTAAGATTTCCTTTCTTTCTTAGATATAGTTCAAGAACTATATAAAACAAACATATTTAGAAAGAAAATTACTTCAAAAATTAATTTTTTAAGTAATTCCTGTCAGTGTAATGAAATTGGTGGAGCTGTAGAAATCTGCTGCTATCCTGTGTTCATCCTTGGCCACGCCCCCTTCACCTCTATTTGCTGAAGAATGCACAGAGTACAGAGTCTGAAACTCAAATGTGTGTCATTATTTAATGATTTCAGTCCTCAGTGATTTGCCCCAAAACCATCTTTTATGAGAAACAGGCTAAACATAGGCAAAAATGTGGACATTTGAGAGGCATGATAGAGGTGAGTTTAAACATAAAGGGACTCACTAAGTGCTTTATGGATTTGAAAACCAGCAAAACACTTGGAGATTTTTTCGTGTAGGTAGTAGTACATGGAGCAGGTAAAGCTCCATGTAGTACAAAGAATTATAATCATATCTTGGAGCCTAACCTTTAGTTACGTGTTCTCAGCATAGATTCCAAGATTCATCTCTTGAGCTTCACAACCAAGGTGAATTTCTTGAAAACGCATCTCAAACATAATAGGTTATGATCAGTGATCCGATCGTAATCCTGTATAATATTAGTGTGTGATGTATGCATATGCTATGTAAATGAGTCGTTACACCTTTTTAGTGATTGTAATCATAAAGCAGAATGTTCAGTGTGCTGTTTATATTTTCCTTAGGTACAAAAAAACTTCTGAAACATTGTCTCAAGCAGGACAGAAGGCTTCAGCTGCCTTTACTAATGTTGGCAGTGTGATAACCAAAAAGCTTGAAGAAGTCCGGTATGTAAGTTTTGGTTAAAAGCTATAGTGAATGTTGTGGTGCACACTGCATGTGAACTGTGGGCGCAGTTTGACTCTTCAGTCTACTTCTGGTTCAGCCTTTACAGAGCAAGGCAAATGGCATTTATGTCATAGTCTGTATTTTTGAAGTCTGGCCTAAATGTATACCAGAACTCTCTTTTTAGTATAACTTTATATTCTGGGTAGCTTGTACTACACTGCTGAATTACACCTATAGTTTAGTTTATAAATGCAGATGTTTAAAAAGGTTTTAATCAACCTGGCCACAATTAACTTCATGCTTGTTGACTACTATTCATAAATTACTTCCTCCTTGCTCTGTGAACAGCTGTGGACTTTTCATATTTTCTGCCATGCCTGTTTTGTACACTTTGTAAAACCCTTCTTTAACAGCATGATAAATTGTTTTAATTGTTTTAGTTGCATGCCTTTCAAGGTTTTAATTTTAGTAGTTGGTTGTACTTTTTTTCACTATTCGTAACATATTTCAATATGTATATTTAAAATTGCTGCCAGTAATTTTGGAAATCATTAGAAACCATTCGTTTCAGAAGTTGACTTGCTTTGTTTTCTTTTTAATGCATACTTCGGCTTCATGTAGAGTACAGGCTTTTTCACATTCTTTTAGGTAAGATGTGATTAAATTATGCATACAAAGGCTAATACAGTTACCTTGTTGTAACCCCTGATTTTCCCTCCTGTGCAATATAAAAGAGCAGGAAGGCACTTTATTTCATGTAAAAGGATTGCCAGACGTGCTGTTAATGCTTCTTTATCCGCAGTTCTGTGAGTTGAGACATGGTAAAAAATCTATGCAATTTGAAAGAGTATAAAAATTCAAATAGCCTTAACTTTTTCACTAATATCTACTTAAAATCTTGCCTGCATTTTGAGAGCCTTTTAAAAATGTGACCGTCTTGACATAAACCTGTTCAGTGCTTTTTTAATTAATGCTGTGGTCTGATTGTGCTTTCTATT
>NC_056743.1:1111151119-1111178619 GCF_019279795.1 Protopterus annectens | reverse complement strand
TATTTACATGAGGTTCTTGTTTGGCTTCTAAAGACTACACCTTTTCAGTAAGTCAGCTGGAATGGTCTTGCTTCAAGAATGAATTGACGTTATTCGTTGTGTCAAAATGAACAGAGATGGGTTCCATTTAATTTCAGTAGTGTTGGTTTTAAATGCATAATAGCTGTCGAGGCTTGTAATATGAAGTATACCAGCTCGCTGACAGCAATAAGGCACACAGTCCTAGTACCAAAGGTCGAGATTAAGAAACAACCCTGAACAGATGTCAGAATAACAGAGTAAAGAAAACACACTTTAGGTTATTTTCTTTTCTGGATAGGCAGAGGATCATAGTTTTATCCGTATAGTGAGTATAGATCCAACTTAAAATGGGGAAATCTATGAATGTAGCCTTACTTGTTTTTCACCCACCTTTTGTATCCTAGAAAAATGTCCCAAAGCAAACACTGTCAGCAGCAGGAATCACTAATAGTCAGCCAACTCTTCAGTGCAAGTGATCTTTATTCTTGCACATAAAAAACATAGATTGAGCGCTTTCATCCCCTAAGCTGGGGACTTCATCAGAATCTAATTACACTCAATAATGAATACATTTAAATGCCGTTTAAAATGCATGGTCACCACCATGCTCACTTATTTAAAGGTACCACAGTTTTTAATCTCCCAGATGATATATACAGACTATGAAAACTATACAGCACTTAGTTAAAAACAACTCTAAATAAAACATTTTATATTGCATACACAGTGAATGAATATAAACTTTAAAACATTTTAAATGTTGAACTTCATAAACATTTTAATATATTTTGACAGTCTGTAATATGATGTAAAATTCCCCCCACTATTTATATGAAAAGTACCATAAATAAAAACCTAAGAGGTAGCTTTCCTCACTAGTATAGGTTTTAGGGATACCATTTCATTAAGACCTGGTGCATATGTTTCTGCCAGTTTTATTTGCCACGTAGTCTCTTTCCTCTGTGTAGTTCCAATAGTCAACCCCCCCCCCCAGGATTTGGCCTAACTTTCTCCACAATGCCAAATAAAAACTGAACAAAGTTTACACACACTGTAGAGTGTTTATATAGGGCATTATTTAATGTGGTGCTTGAGCACAATGCAAATATATTCAAGTTAAGAACACACTAACTTTGCAAAACACTCTGAGATCCAAAGTGTTTTTGAAAAAGGTAATTTCCAAACATCAGGGGTGATTCAGTTGGCAATTTGCAAAACATGTCCAGCTTACTGCATAGGTAAGACCGGTGTTTTAGGGACAGGATATATGAGCATCAATACCAGATTGCTACAAAAACCGTAAATAATGCCCTATATAAACAGTAGAAAGGTCTACAAGAGGGTAGTGAGACCGGCTATGTTATATGGGTTGGAGACAGTGGCGTTGACAAAAAGGCAGGAGTCAGAGCTGGACGTGGCAGAATTAAAGATGTCAAGATTTGCACTGGGTGCATTGTGGGTGAACAGGATTAGGAATAAGTATATTAGAGGGTCAGCCCAGGTTGGAAGGTTTGGAGACAGCCAGAGAGGCAAGATTATGTTGGTTTGGACATGTGCTGAGGAGGGATGCAGAGTATATTGGGAAAAAGATGCTAAGGATGAAGCTGCCAGGTAACAGGAAAAGTTGAAGGCCTAAGATAAGGTTTATAGATGTGGTGAGAGGGGACATGCAGGTGGTTGGTGTGACAGAGCAAGATGCAGAGGACAGGAAGAAATGGAAACCGATTATCCGCTGTGGCGACCCATAACAGGAGCAGCCGAAAGAAGATAAACACACTACAGTATGTGTAAACTTTGTTCAGTTTTTATTTGGCATTGTGGAGCGAGTTAGGCAAAATCTTGGGGGGGGGGTGACTATAGGAACTACGTAGAGAAAGACAGACTGTGGCAAATAAAATTAGCACCAACATATACACCAGGTCTTAATGAAATGGTATCCCTAAAACCTATACTAGTGAGGAAAGCTACCTCTTGGTTTATTTATGGTACTTTTCATATAAATAGTGGGGGGAATTTTACATCAACATTTAAAGTGTTTTAAAGTTTTGTATTCATTCAATTTGGATGCAATATAAATTGTTTTTATTTAGAGCTGTTTTTAACTAAGTGCTGTATCATTTTCACAGTTTGTATATATCTGGGCGATTAAAAGTTGTGGTACCTTTAACTGAGTGAGCATAGTGGTGACATCATGCATTTTAAACAGTATTTAAATGGATTCATTATTGAGTATAATTAGATTCTGATGAAGTCCCCAGTTTAGGGGGTGAAAGTGATCAAGCTATGATTTTTGTGGAATAATGGACAGCTTGTACTGAAGAGTTGGCTATTGGTGATCCCTGCTGATGACAGTGTTTGCTTTGGAACATTTTTAGTGTATTATAGACACTGGTTACTTTTGGTCGCTTTTGCCTTTTGTATCATGACATGTTTGCATGCAGGGAAAAATGTGGAAAATGAGGACAAGACAACCCTCGAAGACCATTATTGGCTGACCAGTGAAATGTTTAACACATCTGCAGACATGTAGGCATTAATCCTATGAAAAGGGAAAACCATTCAGTGTTTAAAAAAAAAAATAGTGCTGTTTTACAGTAATTACGAGACTGTATTCCGTAGTGGAGGAAGTTTGCTCATTGTATTTGTCAATTAAAAACATTTGCCCAATCTGGTTTAAAACATGAAAACAATATTCTATTACAAAAGGTACCCAGGCATGCGTGATTTACATGTTAAGATATCCATGAAAGATTGCAGAACAGAATGATTTGGTTCACGTCAACACACATCTAGATATCTGTGCTGTGAGATTTGATTTGCTGACAGATGAGCAAGCATAGGGTAGATCTGTAGGGGATATGACATAAGTGGACAAGTGTGTGCATAGATGCAGTGTGTGTGTGTGTGTGTGTGTGTGTGTGTGTGTGTGTGTGTGTGTGTGTGTGTGCAGTCTACTAGACTCCATGAGGCTTGTTTTGTTTAAGGATATGTGCTCCTCAAAGTGAGGTTTCATTTCCATGGAGCTGTGTGCGCATGTGTAAGTAAAATGCCACAGATAGGGGGCATTGTCTAGTTTAAGTGGCTGAACCTTCACAATGGGAGGCAAGAGGCTTTTTTGTTTAACAGGAAACATCTAATCACATGATATAGGCAATCATACTTTTATATAAATGAAAACAATAAGCAGCAAAAGTCAAACACAGAAACTAAAATTGCGGATGATCTAGATTCCTATTCCGGTACCAGGAAATCTGCACCACCAAGTTTTAAATTTACGTTGCAGTTAATACAACTCCGAAGATGTTAAACAATGCCAAAATACCAAGCATCAGTGAAATCCAAAACAAGCCTTTTATTCCACACGATAAAACACAAGCCCTTTCGCCCATTGTTAACGGGCTTTTTCAAGTGTACAGATTACAGCTACAGTCAAAGCTTTTAAAGTGCTTTAGCCAAAGTACCATTGGTTGATTAGTTTCAATCCTTAATTGATTGTTTTAACCAAGAACCAATTGATACTATGATCAACTTAACTGATGAAACAGTACTTAAGTTACTACAATTAAATAATGTTTCTAGTTACTCAAAATGTTAAAACTTTAAAAATATTACATTGCATTTTTAATGCTAAAAATGAAATTCCCTTCCCAATGCGTCCCTACCATAATACTTGGTCAAAAATTTTAATGTGTAAATTGTTAATAAACCTAAGGGACATTGCACAAGGAGACAGATAGCTGTAAAACATAAGGTTGATGCATATTTAAAAGCGAATATAAAAGGAATAAGTTGTGTATGACATTTAGAATAGAAAGGCCAACTAATCAACATAAAAATGATAAAAATTACATGCAACAGTGAAACATCAAATTGGAAAAAAGAAAAGAAAGAAACATGGCACCAAGGACTGCAAGGTACTGCTTACAAAAATGCAACAGCTTAGATAAGCTTGGACTATTCAAAAAATAATGTTCACTGACCAAGCTGCAGCTCTGTGTAACCCTAAAGGTTGACAAATTCTAATTGTTGGAGTTGTAATTTGTTTCTCTTAGCTTTGAGAATGCTAGCTGGATAAGGTCATTCAAGATTTGAGGGGAGGTGATTGGGAAACGCACTTAGTACCAGAGAACTTATGTGGCAATTAAGATTGAATGCCACAAAGCATCCAGGGCTGAATGATGGGTTGAGTTTGGCTAGCATTCTCAAAGCTAAGAGAAACAAGTTATAACTCCAACAATTAGAATTTGTCAACCTTTAGGGTTACACACAGAGCTGCAGCTTGGTCAGTGAACATTATTTTTTGAATAGTCCAAGCTTATCTAAGCTGTTGCATTTTTGTAAGCAGTATCTTGCAGTCCTTGGTGCCATGTTTCTTTCTTTTCTTTTTTCCAATTTGATGTTTCACTGTTACATGCAATTTTTATCATTTTTATGTTGATTAGTTGGCCTTTCTATTCTAAATGTCATATGCAACTTATTCCTTTTATATTCGCTTTTAAATATGCATCAACCTTATGTTTTACAGCCATCTGTCTCCTCGTGCAATGTCCCTTAGGTTTATTAACAATTTACACATTAAAATTTTTGACTTTAAGTATTATGGTAGGGACGCATTGGGAAGGGAATTTCATTTTTAGCATTAAAAATGCAATGTAATATTTTCAAAGTTTTAACATTGAGTAACTAGAAACATTATTTAATTGTAGTAACTTAAGTACTGTTTCATCAGTTAAGTTGATCATAGTATCAATTGGTTCTTGGTTAAAACAATTAAGGATTGAAACTAATCAACCAATGGTACTTTGGCTAAAGCACTTTAAAAGCTTTGACTGTAGCTGTAATCTGTACACTTGAAAAAGCCCGTTAACGGGCGAAAGCGCTTGTGTTTTATCGTGTGGAATAAAAGGCTTGTTTTGGATTTCACTGATGCTTGGTATTTTGGCATTGTTTGACATCTTTCGAAGTTGTATTAACTGCAACGTAAATTTAAAACATGGTGGTGCAGATTTCCTGGTATCGGAATAGGAATCTAGGTCATCCGCAATTTTAATAAATGAAAACAACCCATATTGACATAATCCCAGCTGCAAGCATTTTAGACCACAAACCATACTGACATAGTCGTAGTTGCAAACGTACATAACTTATCTACCAAATCATTCAGTCAAACATTACATGGCTTGTTCAAGTCCTGAAATCTTTTAAACCTCCATCTTCCCCTGTATGTAGTGTTCCCACAATTCCCATTTGTTACTATGTAATTTGCTGCTACCATTTTATAAAGATCCCAATTCCAGTTCTTTTATCTCTGTTACTGTATTCACTACTACTAGTTCAGTTGGTTTAGACTTTGATTTTCATTTTCTAGTTACTGCTTTTTTGTCAGCCCCCACATTTAGACTCTGCGAGGCCTCACTGTGTCTAGGCAATTCCGATTCTGTAGCATAGCTCAGAAAATTAATTTCCATAGCTATTTTGCTCACCCAGCATTTCCGACAGAGTAGTCTGCAGGGAATCTTTGAAAGTCTGCCAACTGATTGCACTCCCAGAAAATGTTCCAATTACCTCTTTCTTCAACAGTGCATCTCCAACATTTGCCATCTTTCTGAGGAAAAATTATCTGGAGTCTGGGGTATAAAATATCTGTGTAAAAAAATTGCAAACAAAGATCCTAAATCTTCTACATTTTGTTGGATGTTTGGGAGATGTATATATCCCCCATTATTTATGAATTGGTTATCCAATCTCTCTTCCCAGTCTTTTCTAATCTCCTCTGATTCTTAGATATCATGCAGTATTTTATATGCTGTACTAATTATTCTTTTTAATGGCAGCTTCTGTTCTGGATTCTTCTAAAAACTCTACCAGTGTTGGCCTTTTGTTTAGGACCCTTATCACTTTCCCTGTGCCTGTAATATATCAATCCCTGATAGGGAAGGCAATCTGTAACATGCAGTCCAAATAAATTATTTGCATCTTCCCATTCTATTACCTTTCCGTTTCCAGTTATTTTCTCCCAATACCTTGGTACCTTTCCCAGTTTTCTCCAATAAACTCCAGCCCCCCCTATTCCCTATTGTGTCCCTACAGACTTCTCTATCAGCAGAATCTCCTTCCTCCATTCCCATGATTGCTTAGTTCATATAATACTTTCTGCTACTTATGAATATAATATTATGTATAATTATTGTTCTCCCTAAAGATCTGCATCCAAAATCCCAGTCTCTCCTCGTTTCTTGAGCTTCCCCCCTGTTTCATCATCCCTTTCCACTTTGAATTATAGGTTTCTGCTTGTGCCTGTGTATCAGTGACTTAACTGTGTAGCTCAAATACCCTTTAAATCAGGTGATCTCAAGCCACGTGGTCTATCAGAAGAATTATCTTATACCACTTGATTCTTGCCATCTTCCCTTCCCAGGTAATATTTTTCAGCTCTTTATTACTATCCACAACCTCTCTAGTTGATTAAAAATATGCCTGACCTGTGTATAAAACTAAAGGGAGTAAACATTTTAATCACTTGTCTCTTGCTGTCCATGTCTGCTTCCAATTTGAGTTTTTGTAGTATCTTTTTGTTTAGTCTCTTCACACATATCCTTAGCTGTCACACCAGAATCATTTTTAATCCATACTCATAAATACTTTTTATAATCTCCCCATAAATATGGATATCACTGAACTAGTTTGTGTGCGAGTACATAATTTTACTGCTGTTACCTTTGTTTTAGCTTCATTAATTTTGTATTACAAAAAGATTTGACATTGTCTCAATGAGTTCCACAACACTGTGATGTCCTTTTCTGGTTTTGTTAGGTATAAAATAATATCTGCAAATAGAGCCAGTTTTTCTTGACTACTATACCAATTATTCCCTTGAATTTCTGTGTCTGTTATTTTTTTGCCAAAGGTTCTAAATGTAATGCAAACAACAAAGGGGAGAGAGGACTGCCCTGCATATATTTTGTGCTCAAGCAGAGGTTATCAGAGAGGATCCCACACTTTTTAATTTTCACCTCTGATCCCCTCTTATATCCTCCTAATCAACCTTATAAGTTTTTCAGGGAATGCAAATGCTTCCATTACTCTGCTCATAAAGTCCCAGCTCACTCTGTCAAATGCTTTCTCTGCGTCAATACCTACCACCAACAGTGGTATTTGCTTCCCTCTGGATCATCACTGTTCTGTTAATTTTGTTAAATGTTCGCCTCCATCCCAAAAAAAAACACACTGATCCATATCTATCAATTTTGCATTACTTTTGCCACCCTTTTTGCCATTATAGACAAACACTTTATAATCATAATTTAGTTTTGAAATGGGCCTGTATGAGGCTGGATCTGATGGATCTTTACCTTCAGGTATTACAGCTACAACCACTTTTTTCCAGCATGTTGGTACTTCTCTTAAAATACTGTTAAACAAAACCTTCCAGATCTTTCAGTTTTCCTTCCTAGCTTCCAAACCTCCACAGGAATACCATCTATTCCTGGGGACTGTTTATATATCACCATTTATATCTCCTCTCCTACTATCCTGTTAGTAATTGAGCCTAGTCTTCCTCTAGCCTGGACATATTTAATTCTTCCATAAACATTTCCATTTGTACCTTTTCTTGATTTCCGTATTTCTGTGCTTTATGCTGACTTTCATATAATTTTCTAAATATTTCCAGTACTTCTACAGGATCCCTTTTATCTTCCTTGTTATAGGTTCCCTGAGCATTTGTGACATCCCTGTTTTCTGTTGCCCGAGTCATTGTGCTAAAAGTTTTTGTGCTCTAGGCTCATCAAAAAACAGTTGCTTAACAGCAGTCTTTTTAAACTATTACATATCGTGGTAATCCCTTATTTTCTGTGTAGAATTCTGCAGTTGCTCCACTTCTGCGAGATCCCCCCTGTTTTGTAGTACTTCAGCACGTGCCAGTCCCTCCAAGTAATTCTTGTTGCTTCTTAACCATATCTCCCTTTTTTTATTTCCACCCTATTTTTAAATTCCACTTTAATTTTATCCCAATCCCTAGCTATATTTTCAGAAGAAATTTCTATCTTTTCTAATAGCTCCTGAATAATTTCTACTGCCCATTACTTGCATGCCTCTCTTTTCAACAGATAAGCAGGAAAGTGCCAGTATCTCATTTTTATTTCATTACCCTGTGTTTTTATTTTGGTTGTTATTGGCGCATGATCTGAGATAGTTATTGGGTGCATATCAAGACCTTCAATTAAATGCACATGTTTCTGTGAAATGTACATTCTGTCTAGCCTAGCTCAGTTTTTGTATCTTGGCGAATAGTATGTAAATTGTGCTCTCTCATAAAGCCAGCTTTGAAGGCTCATGTGCTCTCTCCTTAAGCCAGCTTTGAAGGCTCGTGTGCTCTCTCCTTAAGCCCGCTTTGAAGGCTCGTGTGCTCTCTCCTTAAGCCCGCTTTGAAGGCTCGTGTGCTCTCTCCTTAAGCCCGCTTTGAAGGCTCGTGTGCTCTCTCCTTAAGCCCACTTTGAAGGCTCGTGTGCTCTCTCCTTAAGCCCGCTTTGAAGGCTCCTGTGCTCTCTCCTTAAGCCCGGCTTTGAAGGCTCGTGTGCTCTCTCCTTAAGCCCGCTTTGAAGGCTCGTGTGCTCTCTCCTTAAGCCCGCTTTGAAGGCTCGTGTGCTCTCTCCTTAAGCCCGCTTTGAAGGCTCGTGTGCTCTCTCCTTAAGCCCGCTTTGAAGGCTCGTGTGCTCTCTCCTTAAGCCCGCTTTGAAGGCTCGTGTGCTCTCTCCTTAAGCCCGCTTTGAAGGCTCGTGTGCTCTCTCCTTAAGCCCGCTTTGAAGGCTCGTGTGCTCTCTCCTTAAGCCCGCTTTGAAGGCTCGTGTGCTCTCTCCTTAAGCCCGCTTTGAAGGCTCGTGTGCTCTCTCCTTAAGCCCGCTTTGAAGGCTCGTGTGCTCTCTCCTTAAGCCCGCTTTGAAGGCTCGTGTGCTCTCCTTAAGCCCGCTTTGAAGGCTCGTGTGCTCTCTCCTTAAGCCCGCTTTGAAGGCTCGTGTGCTCTCTCCTTAAGCCCGCTTTGAAGGCTCGTGTGCTCTCCTTAAGCCCGCTTTGAAGGCTCGTGTGCTCTCTCCTTAAGCCCGCTTTGAAGGCTCGTGTGCTCTCTCCTTAAGCCCGCTTTGAAGGCTCGTGTGCTCTCTCCTTAAGCCCGCTTTGAAGGCTCGTGTGCTCTCTCCTTAAGCCCGCTTTGAAGGCTCGTGTGCTCTCTCCTTAAGCCCGCTTTGAAGGCTCGTGTGCTCTCTCCTTAAGCCCGCTTTGAAGGCTCGTGTGCTCTCTCCTTAAGCCCGCTTTGAAGGCTCGTGTGCTCTCTCTCCTTAAGCCCGCTTTGAAGGCTCGTGTGCTCTCTCTCCTTAAGCCCGCTTTGAAGGCTCGTGTGCTCTCTCCTTAAGCCCGCTTTGAAGGCTCGTGTGCTCTCTCCTTAAGCCCGCTTTGAAGGCTCGTGTGCTCTCTCCTTAAGCCCGCTTTGAAGGCTCGTGTGCTCTCTCCTTAAGTTAATTAAGCTGATTTGTTAATTTTGTATACTATTTAAGTGATTGTTTTTAGTTTTTGTATGGTCTGAAGAAGTGCAGAGATTTGGCACAAAAGCGTTCACTATTTTAATAAACGTATGAACTTTGGCTGTGTTTGGTTGCTTTGTCTGCCATTTTTGTAGTATGTAAATTCACGCTGAACTAGTACAGAATTCACATCTTCCATGCCAAGTGTTTTCATAATTTTTTTTTTAAAATCTACCCTTTGTTGTATTTTCCCTTATGGGCCCCTCCAGACACGCCTTCACTGTTGCAAATCAAATTTCAGTCCCCACCTAACTGACAACTGACTAGTGACAAGTTTAACCGTCTTCAGAAGGCTTTATAGACTAGCCTGCCACAACTGTTCAGTTCTGATTTTCATTTCATATTTTGAAAATCAACCAGCAGCTGTTTACTAAAATTTCCTTCCTGTCTTTCAGCTTCTGACAATAACACATACCAACTGTGAACATTATGATGACATCTGCAGATCAACAGAATGAAACAGTTCGCCATTAGAATCTTTTTTTCTCAAACATGCTTAGAAGTGTAAAAGGACACTGTTCAAGTTTTTAAAACATTCTGTGCAAACAGATTATAAATCGGCATGTAAGAACTTGTTTACAATAACATAGCTAGTCATACTGGCATATAGTACATAGGTTAATCTGAAATTATGTACAAAAACTCAACCAGACATACTAGTACAAATGCCAGTGTCTAATTTCTTCACACCATTACTGTTAACAGTAAGCTCTTGGGAATCCATCGCAATAACAAGTAGCCAAACAATATAATAAAAATAACCACCTGTGTATAAATAAACTTATAAAACAGAAGTTGCTTTAGAAGAAGCAAAGCTTTTAACAGTTGATCACTTTAATATCAGTTAACTCATGGTAAGCCTTTTCATCCCAAAAGGACTTCATCAGAGCATAAGTACATCCATCACATCAAATTAAATAGTCAAACAACCAATCAAGAAGTGTTTTACTGCTTCAGAAATTAATATCTTCAGCTAGGTCTTCACCATTAAAGTAGTTTCAACAGAATAATCTGTTCAATGTTTAAAAATGTACATGCATATGAATTTAAACAGTTTGTCTAGCACATTTTGCAGATGAGTAAAGCTGTGGGCTGTTAGAGCTATTTCCTGTAGTACATGGTTTGATTCCCTCAGCCTTCAATTCTTTTATGGGACACTGCAAAGTTACTTCACTAGATAGGACTTCTGGGCTGCTCCTAAAAATAGCAACTTACATCTAGTGGGCTGTCTCACTGTCAAATGTGCAACATATTTGTTTTGAATTCCTGTACTCGCAACATAGATGCTAATTAGTGCGTCACTTTAGGCTATTTGATGCTTGAATCCCAGCATGTCTCTTGTAGTTTAATGGGTTGCCAGATGCATTTTCACTAAATGTGAGTGTCAAGGGAAGGAGAAGTATGCATGTTCTTCATACTGATCATTGCTGTAGTAGCCTGAGCTATATGGGTTATATCTTAGGGTTTAACAGACAGCTTTCCAAAGCTTCAGGGCAAATTTCCACACATCCAAGCAGTTAATCAGCTGACTAAAAGGACAGGTTTCAGTGCCATGCCCTTCAGAACTTTCTTGCTGTCTAAGAGTACATTCCTCTGAGGCTTTCGTAGATCAACAGTTGAATTATGCTACTCCTTGGCTGAGTATACAAGCTACCTTAAGGGAGAAAAACATCCCATTAAAAATTTTTCTGAGCAGAAAAGTGTTATTTTAAAGTGAGAGATTTGTGTTTTAACAGATTGTCACACTTTTTTTAAACAGGAGTGCTCTTTTTCTCATCAGTTTAAAGTATTTTAAACACACTTGCTCATGGCCTTTGCCACCACAGCAGGCTAGCAATTTGCCTCAGTCATTGGTAAGAGACTCTGCTGTGGCTATTAGTTGCACCTCAGACCACTCATCTTTACTCTGGATCACTGGGGTGCAGCATCTACAGCCACTAGGGACTGGGGGTTAGTCACATCCTTTTGTGGCTGTTGGGGTCCCCTTAGTGGCCTAAGGAAAGACACTGCTGGTCTTAGGAGGGGGGGGGGGAGGCACAGTGAAGGCTTCCGTATTTTCTCAGAATGTTGTCTATCCATGAGGAAGCTGCTGCTGCCATTAATAATACTGTTGCCCCTCTTATTCCAATCAAAAAGAAACAGGAATCTAAGCATTTATCTACTCCTCATCCTTTAATTTCCTTGGACAGGATTAACTTACTGGGTCTGGCTTAGGGTTTAATTCAGGCTATTGATCCTCCTTATAAAATAGCTTCTGGTAGACTGAAGAGACTCAAGATTCTGAATCTGGTCTGGAAGATAGTCACAGATACAGGGTTTTCTCCTAAGATTTCCGATTCAGACTCTGAGGAGAGCTCAGTTTCTGATTCTCCCTGTGGGGGTTAATCTTTCTCTTTCTGAGACTATTTTCAGAATGGCCCAATGTTTTCAGTGGGAGAACATTGAGGTTTCTCAGTATCTCAAAAAATGCTATGAGCTGTAACTGAAGGATTTTCCAGAATTTTCACACATCCTCCAAAGGTGAAAGAACTAGAAGAATGTGTCTTGCTGTCTGCAATTTTCCTGATAAATCAGACTGCTTGTCTTTAAAAAGGCAAGTCAGTTTTTATGGTTTTATATCCTCTTCCCAAACCAGACAGAGCAGCTTCAGCTTTAGTTAATCCTACTGCATTTAGTTAATTCCAGTCCTGCTGTTTCTGATTAGGATGGTGTGGGGAAAAAGTGGATGCTTCTGCAACTTTGATTTTTAGAATTTTGAATTGTTAGACTCGTATGTTAAGGATTGTTCTGTGAAAGTATGAGGGAAGTTTTTGTCTGCAGTTTCTTCATGTGAGAAAAATATGCTTTAGATAATTTAGATTATTCTACTGTATAAATCACTACCCATGGTTCACAATGTACGCAAGTTCCAGCTGATACTTCAAGGGCTTTGACCACTGGTACGGTGTTTGAGGATGTTCATCTTGCTGCATTTTCAGAATCTCCCATATGACAAAAATTAGATTTAAGTTTCCTTTGGCTAGAGATTTAGTTTTTGGCCCCTCTGCTGCAGAGGTGATCAGAAAGTGAGAGGGGTAAGTTGTACAGAGAATCTGAGATTTTTCATTTCTCCTCTTCCTAATTTTCTAAGCAATTCCCTATGCTTTCATCCAGTTATGGCAGTGTCTCAACAAAATGCAGGTAAATTGACATTAAAAAGAAATGGCAAAAGGGTTCCAAAAAGAATTCAGGAACCTCCCAAAACCAAGGACAGTCTAAAAAAGGCAAAATGACTGAAATCTTGTCACTCACTAACCCCCCTCCCCCACACACACACCCTTGCAGTCCCTATCAGGGAGTTTAAATCTTCACTTTTCAATTTGACAACAGATAGTTTCAGACATATGTGTTCAAGGGCACTTTCCAGGGGGTAATCCCTCATCCACAGGACCAGACTTATTAACACCTGCTCTTCATTACATGCTGTCTCAAGAAGTGATGGAATCAGTTCCTCCTTCCCAGGTGGGGAAGAGTTTTTATTCAAGGATGTTCCTAGTACCAAAGAGAGAATATGCTTAGAGACCATTTCTGGATTCATCTTTCCTAAATGTGTTTGTGATAGTGCCCAAATTCAAAAAGATTAACTTTATTACCTCCTCTTCCAAGTTCAAACAAAAACCCAACCAGGGTAAAACTAAACACGTAAAACAAAACAAAGACCAAAAACGGACTAGAAACTCCCCTTTAATGTTGGTAAAAAGGGCATAAATCCCAATAACTATGCACTTTCTCTTAGTTTGTCCTTTTTACCAACATTGAAGTGGAGTTTCTAGTCCGTTTTTTTGGTCTTGGTTTTGTTTTGCCTCCTCTTCCAAGTTGCCTGGTAACACTAGACTTTCACATCCCCATTCATCCAGACTGTAAAGGTTTCATAAGGTTTTGTGTGTCTGGATCATATCAGTTCTCTGCCTTACCCTTTGTACTATCCACTGCACCAGAAGTGTTCACAGTGTCTAGCTCCAGTTATCTCATTGCAGGCTGCAGAGTATCCACATGTTTCCATATTTAGACTATTTGCTTATCTTTGCAGAGTCTTCAAAGCCTCAGGAATTTTTCTCTTGGGCGGGAGATCCCTTACACAAGCTGGAATTCCAAGAGAACATTCCAAAGTCTGTCTTGATTCATTTACACAGAGTTGTGTTCCTGTGATATCAGCTAGACACCTCAGTTCAAGGAACATTTCTTCTGCAGGAAAAAATAGATATTTACTTAGATTTATTTCCAGTGTTTTTGACTCTTATGATACCCCTAGTAGAATTCCACATGAGAAGGGTACAGTGGTTTCTGAAATCTCTTGGGTCCCAGCCTCAACACCCATTATATTTTCAAGTCTCACTGCTAGTGTTTATCAGAAGAGAAGTCTTTTGGTGGAGACAACAGATGTCCTTAAATCCAAGTCTCCCCATCTCCCTTCCTGCTCCAAAGCATGCATTCACCACAGATGCCTTGTACTTTGCTTGGGGAGCAGTTTCAGGAGGGATAAAAATGCAGGTGGTATGGGACACCAAGGACTGATGCAAGCACAGATATGAATTTCTTGCCCTGATTAAGGCATTAAACTATCTGAACCATCTTTGGCTTCAGGAACCTGTCTGTGTCTACAGCCAATACCATAGTCATGTACCCCCTTTGCAAACTACCCATGTTAGCTTGGGATTTAATTTCACAGCACAGTCTCACTCTACAGGCATCCTGCAGTCCATCAAAGCAAAATTGTGTGGCAGACTATTTGTGCAAGACCAGGACAGACCCTCGCAAATAGAAACTAGGTCAGAGGGTCTTCCAAGATTTGATCTATCTGTGGAGGGTTCAAGTAAACCTTTTTTTGCCTCCTCTCAGAGTAATTAACTGGCAAGATCCTGTTTGCTGACTCAGTACAGGAACTGGAAGACAGATGCTTTTCTTCTTTGGACAGGAAATTTCCTGTCTGCTTTTGCACTCTTTCCACGAATATCCAGGATACTTATGAATATTCAGAAGGAATCCCCCAAGATCATTGTGGTGACTCCCTTCTGGCCCAGTTAGCCGTGGTTCTCCCTTTTGGAAATGGCCAGGGGCAATTACCACAAGCTTCCTCACAGACTAGGTCTACGCACACAAGAACAGGGGTGTTTGAAAACACCCTGACATCAGTTATCTTCAACTGGGGTGTGTATTCCTTTTAGCCACCTTTTTTACTGAGGATGTGCAGCAGGTACTAATGGAGGCAAGAAAAACTAATGCTATAAAAATCATATATTTAATTTTTGTTTTCCAGAGTAAACCATAAATTAGTAATTGGAAAGGGTTTTCTAGTTGTGCTAACGACATAAACCCATCCATTCAGGGCTAGTTTGATTTTGCAATGTGTGTGTGAGTTAGTTTCCTGACTTTTCCATTGCAATTTCTTTATCAGCCATTTCAGTATGTCTGCCCATGGAACCACTTTCAATGCAGTTTCATGTCAAAATGTTTTTGAAACAGGATTTGCACAAGAAGCAGCCTCCCAAAAAAAATGGTGGCCTCTTCTCGGGACCATAATTTTGTGCTTAAGAAGCTAATACTTAATCCATTTGAACCAGCTAATCTGCGACTTTGAGGTTCTTAACATGGAAAACAGTTTTACAATCTGACTGCTGCAAGAAGAGTATCTGAGCTGTAAGTTCTTATGGCGAGTCACCCCTGTCTCACACCTATAAGTTAAGGAAAAAAGGATACTTCATACCTTGGATGTCCACAGACAGCTTGGGTACCATCTTTAAAGAGCTAAATCTGTTAGATCTTTGTATCTGTGGTTAATTTCTTAAGGTAACGAAGGAACAACCCTGGTCAGTTTCATTTCCAAATGGTTATTTAAGGCCGTTATGTTTTGTTATACTCACTATTACAAAAGTATTCCAGTCAGGGTCAAGGCACATTCTAAGCAATTATTTGTCTGAGGCCAAGTACAATGGAATTAGTGTCCTTTGATCTGAATGCCATGCCCTTACTTATGAGTTGTGCCACATAGGACTTAACTCACCACTGGGACACGTTCATAGGTTCATACTAGGCTATCTGCCCGAGGGCATTTATAAGCCTAGCCAGAATGTGTTTGGCTTTCGCCATCCATTTTAAATTTATTTCTATGCCCTTTTTCGAGGTTAGTATACTGTGCCTCTGTCTAACGGTGACACAGAAGTGATATCCAGGGTAAACCTACGATCTCCCATCCACTCATCAAGATTCCTCTTGAAGAGAGTCAATAAGGGACTCTGCCTAACCTGGACTGGGATTTTATTCCAGAGTGAAGGGAGCCTCTAGGTTATGAATCTGTCCCTCCAGCATGTCCTATTTATTTCAGTGCTGAGGTTCAAGTCTCTCGAGCGCGTAGCTCGATGGGAATTTGGATTTTCTGAGGTGCAACATGTCCATTAATTCCGGGTTGGACATGGCTTTATACGTCAGGCACAGATCGCCTCTGAACAGGCGGTATGCCACTGAGTAGAGCTGGAGTTTATTTAACCGGGCAGCATATGGCATCTGTTTGAGCCCTTTGATCCTCTTGGTGAGGTACTTTTGGGGTCTTTCCAGTTGCTGCAGGTGTCTGGTAAGGTACATCCCAAAAGGGGCTTTGTACTCAATTATGGGCCTGATGAGGGATGAGTAAAGAGGCACGATGACCTCCCCTGATCTAGATGTGAATCCCTTCATGATTAGGTGGGCTATATAAAATGTTTTTCTAACCACTTTGGCCACGTGGTTGTCAAATAAGATTGCTATCAACTTGGGTCCCCAGGTCCCTAATTACTTCTGTACTTAATGGATTACCACCTATGTGGTAATTTGTGGGCACTTTGTTTTGTCAAAGGGATGACTATACACTTTTGGCATTTAGCTTGAGGCCATGGCTCTGGCACCAGTTGTCTGTTTCTATGAGGCCCTTTTGTAGGATGCTTGTGTCGGCTGGAGAGTCGATTATGGCGCCCAGTTTGCAGTCATCTGCGAACTTGGTCAGCCACAGTCCTTCCGTGTTGGCCTGTACCTCCGAGAAATATATACCGAACAAGAGGTCCCAGGACTGAGCCTTGTGGGACACCACTTGTAACTGGTTCGGAGTCTGACATGGCTCCAGCAATTCTAACCATGTGGGTTCTGTCCTTGAGCCAGTTTGCAATCCATCTAGTGACATAGGAGTTTATATTTAAGCTGGTGAGCTTATCTATAATGCCAGAGTGGGGTATTGTAGCGAAGGCTTTTGCAAGGTCCAGGTAGGCTGTGTGGACCACCTTCCCCTCGTCAATGGCCTTGGTGACTGTTTCAAAGAAATCAACCAGGTTTAAGAGGCAGGATCTGCCCTTAACAAAGCCGAACTGGGTAGGATCCAGTGTCTGTAGGTACCCAATATCTTTATTTATGAGGTCCATGATGATCCTTTCCATAGCTTTGCAGACCAAGCTAGTCAGGCTTATGGGGCGATAGTTTCCAGGATCCGTTGAGGCACCACCTTTATGGACAGGGACCACTGTTGCTGTACGCCACTCTTTAGGCACCTATCCTGTAGTAAGGCTGAGATTGAACAGTAGTTTTATGTTTGGGTTTAGCTCTTCTTGGAGTTCATGTAGGACGCAGCCTGGGACACCATCTGGTCCCATTGATACTGTGTTTTTTGCTTTGGAGAGGGCAGCTCTTACCTGAGCATCTGAGATGTCAGGGGGGGGGCAGCACTCTGCTGGGATAGATATTTGCCCTTTTGGTGGGGAGGGGGGGGGACTTTGCGCTGAACCTGTCAGCTAGGATGTTGGCAATGTCTGTGGGTTCAGTGTATTTTTTGTCATTTTGGACTAATTCTGAGCATATCTAGGAATTACAACCCAGGTTCCTAACATAACTAAAGAAAGCCTTGTGATTATCCTTAGTGTCCTGTGCAATTTTTCTCTCGAAGTTGGCCTTAGACAATTTTATGAGTGCCCGTAGTTTTTTGCTAATACTGATCAGTGATGCATTCCCTTTTTGGGATTTTGCTCTATCATTTAGTAGCTTTCTCCTCCTATTGTATAGTTTGTTTATGGCTGGGGTCCACCAGACAGGACGTCTGCCTTTGGAGGATTGGGTCTTGGTTTTATTTGGGATCGCATGATCCATGCATTCCTGAAGGTGTTCATAGAATGCGTTTATAAAGGATTCTGCGGTCTGGGCCGTATTTTCCATAGGCCCGGGGGCTTTTAAGGATTCCACCTCGGTTTTGAGGAGTGTGAAATTTGCTTTAGAGAAGTTTTTCACTGTGGTTTTCTGGGCAGGGGGGTGGGGTCGGGATGTGAATATCCAGTGAGATTAGTTTATGGTCTGATCTTACCAGTGAGGGATACACTTCTGGTCTGGAGCAGAGTCCCCATGTTAGTGATGATCAGGTCCAGTATGTTTTCTCCTCTTGTGGGAGTGGTAACAAGTTGTTCCATAGCATTTGAGTTTATAAATTCTAGGAACCTTTGGGCTAGGGTGTTGGAGCTAGAGTAATGCTCCCAGTCTATGTTTGGGTAGTTGAAGTCGTCCAATATAATGGTGTTTGGAGAGACCTTCATATTTTCCAGCCTTCTCATGAAGGCAGACTGGGGTTCCTGGGTTTGGGAGGGTGGTCTCTAGCAGGCTATAAACTGGAAGGCAGTTCACTGTTAGTTGCACATGGATAGTCTCTGATGCTTCGTGCTTTGCCACCAACCTGGAGGTGTGGGTATCTTTGATGAACCTATCCCACATTTTAACAACGCTGAACTTCTCCTTACTCTACTACAGATCAATAATCACAAGCACATATATATAGCTTCCCTCTATATCCCACCAGGGGATAATATCTCTACACTTGAACTTATACTCTGTTGGCTTTCTAGTAACATTAGTAACGAAACCATAATCCTTGGAGATGTAAACAACTGGGCCCTTATCCAGGCTCCTGCAAACACCAACAATATCCACCTCTACAATTTCTCTCAACTAATCAACTTGCCCACTCACCCTGCCAAAACCACCTCTAATGGGAGCATATTGGATTGGATTCTAGTCTCTCATCCCCACTATTTCACCAACAGTGGCATCCTTCACAACCCTCTAGGTGACCACCTACCCACCTTTACCCACAGACTTCCCACTATCCTTCAACGGACCCACAACATCATTACAATCCGTGACCGAAAAAAGTTCAACCCAACAACCTTTTAAACTCACTAAAAGCAGTAAATTGGACTTGTCTAAAACACTACCTCTAGACAATGCTGTCTCATATTTTAACTCAACGTTCTTAAAAATACTCTATTCCCAAGCTCCCCTACGGACTAAAAGAATAAAAACTAAATCAGCCCCTTGGCTATCTAAAACTACTCTTTCTACCATGAGACAGAGAGACAAAGCATGGGCACGCTACCAAAAACATAAGGCAACCCCATTCCTTAACGAATACAAAATGCTCCGCAATAAAGTTAAGAAACACATCTCTTCTGATAGACAAAATTACTACTCTACACTCCAAAACCAAAACAAAAACAACCCTCAAAAATTCTGGAAAGGAATCTCCACTCTCCTCCACCCCAGTAAACCAGATACTCCAAACCCAGATCCAAATGCTCCAGAACTAGATTTAGCCACCCAATTCAATTCCTTCTTTATTGACTCTATTTCCAAACTAACCTCCTCTTTCTCTATTTCTTCCCCTTCATCTAACACCCCTTCACCCACCCCCTGTATCTCTTCATCCACGCCCTACTCTACACCCACTAATCCCACTATACCCCTTTCTACAAAAAATCCATCCTCATCTATACCACCCCAAAATTCAACACCCCATGACTGCACTCTCTTCACTTTAAATCCCATTCCTACTGCTACCATCAAGAAACTCCTTCAGAAATTGAAACCATGTACCAATGCTCCTGATAATATCCCTTCTTAATTTCTTGGCATCGCTGCGGAAAGTCTTGCCTACCCCATCAGCATCTTAATTAACCGCTCCCTTCAAGAAGGCTCAGTTCCCCAAATCTGGAAACAAGCATATATCATACCATTACACAAAGGTGGTAACAATAACAACATTACTAATTTCCGTCCCATAGCCATCCTGTCCCCCATTGCAAAAATCCTTGAAAAACTCCTCCCTCATCTCCTAGACAACAATCTTATCACCCCCACACAACACGGTTTCAGACCTAATCATAGCACCGTGACTGCCCTTCTCTCCTTCCTTGAAATCATCAATAAAGCCCGTGACTCAGGACAAATCGTTTCCACCATACTCCTTGATCTTTCTAAAGCTTTCGATACTATCTCTCACAGCCTGCTCTTAACTAAACTCTCCAAACTCTACCTATCCTCCTCATCTTTGAACTGGTTCTCTAGCTATTTTTCCAACAGAAATCGAGCTGTAAAGTGGAAAAAAGCAACTTCCTCCTTCCTAACTACCCCTACCGGAGTTCCACAAGGCTCCATACTGGGTCCTCTACTCTTCAATATCTTTATTAATGACTTCCACAAAGCTATCCCTTTCTCCAGCATCATTCAATATGCTGATGATTCTACTATCATCTGCTCTGCCTCTTCTATCCCCACCCTACAAAAACTTACTCAAGACGCCTTTTCTTCGACAGAGCAATGGATGCTTAGCAATCATCTAGCTCTTAATGCCACCAAAACCAAATTAATGTTATTTACCCCCTCCAAACTCACTCCCCCCAACATGAACTCATTCTTAATTACCAGTCAAAATAACTTACCTCTCGAAATAGTATCAGACACCAAACTACTCGGGGTTCAAATCGACAACCAACTAAAATTCAATTCCCACCTACAAAAAAACATCAAAAAAACACATCAAAAAATTGGTATGCTGTATAGACAAAATGCCTACCTTACATCCACCACTAAAACCACTCTAGCTACTTCCTTTCTTATCCCCTCCCTTCTATATGGTGCCCCACTACTTACTAATCTTCAGTCCTCATTAAAAAAACAGCTCACTTCATGCTATAATAAAATTGCTAAATTCGCCACCGCTCAAGGTCTTCCACTCACCATTGTCTCTCCCTCCATAAACTAAAATGGTTAGAACTTCCCAACTATCTTACTTACACTCAACTAACTCTAGCCCATAAACTGATCCTAAACCCCTCCAAGTGTCCCTCCCTTGCTTCTGCCCTTAAAATGCACCTACCAAATAGAGTGCTAAGGTCTAATAATCAAAATTTACTAGAAGTGCATAAACCCACTCATCCCCAGGCAAAACCTCCTTTCCTTCAGCCTCGCCAGCCTCTGGAACTCTCTACCACCTAACATCCATTACCTCTAACCACTCTACCTTCAAGAAGTCACTTTTCTTACACCTAGCATCTAAATGGGAATGCTCTTGCTCCCACCCCTCATAAACAACTCTACTAAATGCCCTTAAATACCTTAATCTACCTTATTCACCTTCTATGTTTGTTCATTAATCTGCAATTATGTTTTGCATTTTGTTCCTTCAATTGCATGTACCAAGGCTTTTACTGTCTAATTGTCATTAATCTGCAATTATGTTTTGCATTTTGTTCCTTCAATTGCATGTACCAAGGCTTGTACTGTCTAATTATAATGACTTTATTTTTTGCTACTTCAATGTATCTAGTAATTACTATCAAATGTTAATGTATATCTATTTTCTGTTTTGGAGCTTTTCTCCCCAGGACTCCATTGAAAACGGGTTCTTCTAGGCCCAATGGACTATCCTGGTAAACCAACTGCAATAAATATAAATAAAATAAATATCGATACTCCCCCTTTTGTGGTTCGGTCCAAGTTTTGGGGCTGAAAAGCATGGTATGAGGTATAACCTGGTAGTGCTGGGGTGCTCTCGGGAGCCCTGAACCATGTTTCTGTTACTGCACAGATATCGATGTTCTCCATGCTAAGGAGAGTTTCGAGTGCGTGCATCTTGAGGTTTAGACTTCTGGCGTTGAGTAGCATTACTGTTTCTTATCCCTTGTGATACCTATGGAGGTGGGTTTGTCTTTTGGTTGAAGTTCAGATTACTATCTACCCGATTACCCAGATCATATACAATTGGGTCTATTCTTGGGGGGGTGCTGTCTATATTGTAATTAGTTGGGATGTTTGATTTCCCAAAGGGAACAGTTGTGCATTTTTTGCATTTAGTTTCAATTCATGTCCCCAGTTTGCAGTCCTCAGCGAATTTGGTTATCCAAAGGTGGTCTGTCTTGACTTCTGAGAATAAAATACCTAACAGGAGAGGGTCTATCGCAAAAAGCTGTGGTATACCACTGGTGACTTCCCTCTTGCTAGTGGTGAATTCGCCCACTTTGACAGTATGTGTTCTGTTGGTGAACCTTTTGGCTACCCACCTGGTGACGTAGGGGTTTATTACTGGTTTGAGAGTTCCTCTACAATCCTTGAGATAGGAAATTGGATTAAATGGCTTGGTTAGGGCAGAGTAGGTGGTATGCACAGACTTTTCCTCATCCATGGCCTTGGTGACCATCTCAAAGAAGTCAATAAGATTTAACAGACATGATGTACTCCAATCCAAACCAGTTAGGGTCCAAAGTCTAAAGATTACCTATGTCCTTGTTAAGGTCCATGATTCTTTCCATGGACTTGGCGATGCGGCTAGTCAGGCTTATGGGTCTGTAATTCCTTGGGTTGGTTGATGGTCCTCCTTTCTGCAGAAGCATGCCTGTTGCTGTCCTCTATTCAGCTGGACCATAGCCTGTTTGGAGGCTGTAGTTAAATGAGGATCCAAGCGAGTCTGCCAGGTCATGGTTTAAGTTATTTAAAAGGCAACCTGGAATGTTGTCGGGGCACATTGCTTCCATGTTTTTAGCCTTAGCACAGAGATGATATTTCTTGAGAGAATAGGCTGAGGAATGGTGGCAGGTATACTCTGAAGGACAACTGATGGGGACGGAAGGGTGAAGTATGATCCAAACCTGTTTTCTAGCAGGTTGACTATTTCCTCTGGTTGAGTAAGGGAGGTCCCATCCACAGCCATCTCTGTGCTTAGCTGAGTTTTTGGGAGGCTTCATAATGTGATTGAGGGCTTTACTAGGTCACTGATATGTTTATTTAGTGAGGGATTTCTTCTGCTAAGTGTGTTCCCACTTATTTTTGGACGTTAGTTTTTCTTTTGTTGTATAGCCTCTTTATACCATGGATCCACCAGGGTGGCTTGTTTTTCTGACGAGACCTGGGTTTAATCTGGTTAGGTACTGCCGATTCTGTACTGCTGGTTAGGTGGCCATACAGGGCATTGGTGTATACCTCTGCATAGGATTGTTTTGTGGGTTCAAGGGAGCTTTGAAATTTCCTATGCCATTGCTTAGTAGGAGGTAATTTTGTCTAGGAGAAATTTAGTGTTTTTTGAGCTTTATGGGGTAACTGGCCTTATGTTGATTTCAAAAGACTGTTTTGTGATCCAGTCTCATCAAAAAGGACATTGAAGTCCCCCTTGTTAGTGAGTACTATGTCCAGGATATTTGAGCCCCTAGTGGGTGTGCTGACTAGCTGTTCCATAGCATTTGCATAGACAAAGTCCAAGAAACTCTGTGCCTGCATGTTAGTGGTTATGTATATTCCCAAGTCAATGGTAGGATAGTCACTCACCCATGAGTAAGGTATTGGGCTGTGTGGTGGGTAACTCCAGGCACACACGGTTTTTCCTGATTCATGGTGGGGAACCTATAGCAAGCGATTATGTGGTAGGGAATTTTGCCTGTGGTAATGGTACATGGAGTAGCTTGAGTTGTATTCTTTTTGATCAGTCTTGAGGTGTGTACTTATCCTTTATGAAAATGGATACACCACCTCCTTTGGTTCATTCTTGCTCAGTTGTGGTCTGAACTTATGGAAGGCATGGTAGCCTTGAATGGCCAGGGTGTCTTCCTTCACTTTGAACCATGTCTCAGTGGCTGCACAGACAGCATATTCCAAAGTGAGGAGTGCTTTTAGGGCATCCAGTTTCTTGTTTAAACTCCTAGCATTGAGCTTATCAAACAAAGATTGTCAAGTTGGGAGGTTGTTTACTATGACACTACCTAAAAAAAAAAGGCACCATAGGGATGGCTGAAGCCTTTGCCAGTATCCGAAAGTGTAGAGGTGACTGATGCAGACTGTATCTGTCAAGTCATGTCCTGCCAGGCTGACAAATATTGGATCCCCTTGGACTGACGCCAAAAGTTAAGCCATTTGTTAGTCAGTTATTTCTATTGTGGCATCATCCTTGGCAAAGGTAGAATGCTGCTCTTAAGGCTAGGCTCATAGCTGCCTGTGACACAATCAATAATGCCTCTCTTCATATAGTCTGGGGGGGGGGGTCTCTGGTCATTTACACCCACATGGACTATGACAGTCGTACTGGTACTTGTGGATAAGTGACCTCGGTGCTTGTGTGATCTGACAGATGTTGGCACCTGACAGGCAGCTAACCGTAACTTTCTCCTTATTCAGCCTGGTGAGGGGGGCATCCATGTCTCACTATGAGGTCCAGCACCCCAGTATGTTTCATTTTGTGGTGTTTAATTTTGAGCTTGTTTGTATTGTGTTGTGGTGGTGCCTTGCTTTGTTGTGTATATCTTTGGTTTCTGAAGACAGTGTTCAGGAGACCTCAGAGTTTTTGGTAAATTACTAGTGAGTACCTCTGCATATGTGGGTTTATGTGCCAAATACTTAGTGAGTGAAGTGGTGTGTGTGTGTGTGTGTGAGCGCGTGCATTGACAACCTGTTGGGCATTCGATTTGCCTGTATACAAGAGTCTTTCCTCCATTTTCACAGTACTTCTCTCACATATAGCATTTGTTTCATGATTAATAGTATACATGAGACCATTGTTACATTGTCTTAGGATGCCCATGTCCTTCAGGCTGGCTGCAGAGATGGTAAGAAACCACTCATCCTTGATGGCAGGTTCTTAATGTGGGTTTTATCAGGGAAAGGAATGTGTTGGTAGCAGAGACTATTGAGTGGAAACTCTATATTCTGTAGTTTAAGGTTAAGCATGTAACTTATTTGCCCCTTGAGCATCAGGGGACTGGGTATGGTTTCAGTGATGGTTATTCTAGTGAAATTTTATCTGCGAGGCATTTGTGTATGTACGTTGCACTGCTAACCACACAAATGCAAGGATTTATGTACAGGCAAAAAGGAACAGATTTTAAGCTAACTACGAATCAGGAAAGCAAACAAGCCTTCCACCAGCAATCCCCAACTCTGATAGGTTTAGATCAGCATGCTTCTGCCACTGGAGTGCAGGAAAAAAACCTTCTTGATGTAAAATGTCTGGTTTGGAGCCCAAGTGTAAAAAGACCACACAGTCTAGATACAACAGCGTTAAAACTGTCTAATACAATGTAATAAGTACTTAAAGCAGCAGTAGAACAGTGCAGTTTTGTTGCAAGTCAGCAAATGAGATGTAAATAACTACAAATCTGGTTTAACTGTTTATACACAATCACATGTATTTCTGTTTACAAGTATGACCGCAGTCCAGACAATAAATTAACTATTTGTGATGTAGTTCTTGTTCTGTGATGACATAGGCTAATTCTCTACATAGTTTGTGTCATGGGAAGGTTATTTCCACTTTCTGTACATCAATATCTTGTCTGTGTTCACATTCAGTAGATGATGGTGAAATCTTTATACCTGACTGAAGTGTGAAAAACACAAATGCCAATGGAGAACATTTATCCCTTCATGTGCCACAGATCACACACCAATTAACACTCTCTAAAAGTTTAAATAAATGTAAAAATTTAATGTAATGCAGTCCATACATAGCTGGATTGCAGCTTGTGTTGTATGTAGCCTAAACGTTTTTCATTTTTATTTCTTTGTTTACTGGGATAGTGCACTGATCAGCTTCAACCATTTTCGGTTCATTTTCATGTGTGGAGTTTGCATGTTCTCCCTGTTTGTGTGGGCTCTTCCCACCTATCACAGATATGGATGTTTCCACCTCAAACCTGAGAGGTATGCCTGCAGAATGCATCAAGAACTGAATGGAGACCTGGTCAGCTGTGTGCAGACTATAGGCGGTACCATTTGGGAGAAGTTTTGTGTAGATCCGCTAATGTTGGCATCAACTTTTTTTTGTGCAGTATCCACTAGGTAGAATATTAATTACAGACTATGCACAGTATCTGATGTGCTACCTATTAACTGATGTTACCTATTAAATCTAAGGATACTACTGTGTTTCATGACTCCCAAACCCCTGGCACCAGCAGGACAAGGTCTCCTCAATCTGACCATTTATTTGTAACTGCAACTGAAGTTCTACACTCTGAACGTTCATTCGGAATGGCTTCCAGGATTCATAACACCAGTTCAAGAAAGTCAGTTCTAACCTCTCTGATAAATGAGTTTCCTAACTCTCAATCACATGGCACTAGCATGGTCATATCTACACATTCGAACTGTTCTTTGGCCCAGGAACAGAATTGCCATCATTTAATAAATCCAACAATACTGATGTCACACACTAAGTCTCTTGCTATTATTGTTTCATGACTCTCCAATCCCGAGCACTAGCAGGACAATGTCTCCTCAATCTGATGGTTTATTTTTAACTGCATCGGAGGCCCTACAATCTGACCGTTCATTCGGAACGGCCTCTGGGACTTGCAATATTAATTCACAAAGATCGGTCCTGCCCTCACTATCAAAGGAGTGCCTTAACTCTTGGGCGCAGAGCACTAACCGGGTTTTGTCTGCACAAACGGACTGTTCTATTGGAACAGCATCTGGAGCTTACAATCTTAATTCCCGAGGATCAGTCCTGCCCTCCCTTACAGAGTCTGCTACAACAAACTTGTTTCATGACTCCCAAGTTCCTAGCACCAGTCGGACTGTTCTTCCGCAACCTGACCGCTCTACAGAAACGGCTTCTGCGGTTAATAGTCTGGCTGCTTCAGCTGGGAATACTCTTGCCAGGCTCCTCTGGCGGGAAACTCCATCACAGCTTCTTCTCTACACGGACAGTCTGTTTATGTAAATAATCCACAAAGAGTGGGAACCTCCATTACGACGACTCCTTTACTGGATCAGTCTGTTTTAACAACACACAGAGCAGGATTTGCTATAACTGAATCTTCTTTGACTGATAGCACTCCGTTACCTAATGCTGTTAATTTACAATCAAATAATTTGGTTACCAATACAGTAAATGCACATTTACCTCCTTCACAACAAATGAATTTTCCAGTCACTGAAGATTTATTAGCATGTCTACAAACTGGCTTCAACTCTAACCCGTTTTTACAGGATTTAGGATCCTTGTCTGTTGCTCTTGACTCAGAACAGAACCGTATTAAAGAACTAAAATCACTTCTTTTTAGGTTAGAAAGGCTTTTTATAGCCTTCAAAAACATACAGATATTTTATACCTTACCTGTTTAGAAAAAAACATAGTTCCTTTTGGGCTATGCATAGTGAAATTCCCCAATAATTTAACTAGTGATTCTGCTTTATACAAAGACTTGGTTGTTCTATATAATAACACAGGTTTACAAGTGGTTGATATGTTACTCAAACACAAACATTCAAAATTAGCTGATCTGATGACAGAAATTCTTTCTTTAAATGCTGAAGTCCCTTCCCACCCTGACTTTCAATCAGTATTGCACATTTTTAATGGCATTCAACCACGAATCAACAGACACGTGGCTACTATAATTCACTGTAAAAAGCAGAAATTACACCGGGATCTTTCACAATACCAACTTAATAAGGCATACCCTCTCAGGGCTGAATTCTCTTAGATTTAGTTTTGACAATAGGAGGAGACCCTTTATTCCCCTGCCCCTATCTCTATGAACAGACCTTCCCATACCCCTGTTCATGAACACATGAACAGACGTTCCCTTATCCCTGCTT
>NC_056743.1:1111131119-1111136119 GCF_019279795.1 Protopterus annectens | reverse complement strand
AACCCAAAACTCAACTGCCGGACCAATTCTCAGCTAACCATTTATAGGCCTTTTTCCCCCAAACAAAATAACAGTTTTCTACTTTTGTACTGATGCGGTTAACCCTGAATGAAACATTTTCTTATCTATAACAGATAATTGTCTATATATTTCAGGAGTTTTTTGCACATCTCTCAATGTTGTTTTCATCAAGCTTAAGTATGAACCATAATTGCTACAACTAGTACCTTGGTCTACAGGTTTTATATAACATTTGTAAGACACAGTTATGTTACAGTTACTCCAACCAACCTGGAGTGTATCATTTTTAACAAAACAAACAATTCCTTTCTGAGTAACAGGCAAATATAATGCCACTTTGTCTTGTGATCTCACAGTGCCTGTATCAAATAATAGGTTTTCCCAAGTTTCATTTATCCCCAAGGGGACAGCAGACATCAAAAGTCCTCCATATGCTGTGGGTATTGCAGTACAAACCCAGCAATTTGAAACGTTCATAGTCTCCACATAGACTCGCTTCATAGCCAGGTATGTGTTAAAGTTTGGGTGCCAGTCTATAGCCAGTCCTTCATCACGTTTTATTAATTTCACTTCCGTAGTTATATGCAAGAAAAAACATAACAACAAAAAGGTTACTACAAACATAGTTAATAAGTGTATGATCAGTAGGCCAGTGAACCAATGTCTCTGGGGTTGTTTCACATTTTTATTCATTCTGCCTCTGGCCATCCTGTTCTTGTGGTAGGTCAGTTAAAAGGTTTTTATCCAAACTAAATTTCTTGACAGGTTTGCAGTGGGTCAAATGAACCCAAGATGATCTTTTAGCAATTTTTACTGCAGTAGGTGTTGCCAATAGTACCTGGTACGGACCTTCCCACTTTGGACTCGCCCAGTTCTTTCTTTTTATGATTTTCAGCCAAATCCAGGACCCCGGGGTCAGCACGGCCTCCGGTTTTGCTTCTTGTTTATCTGAAAAAGAGTTCAACTGCAAAACAGTCTTATTTGTTAACAATTTCTTCATATAACTAGCTAATGAGCCATCGGCCTCCAGCTCTGCAGGCATGAGGGCCTTCCATTGTGGCACACAATATGCCCTTCCAAACACTATCTCAAAGGGGGTCAAGCCCTTTACATTTGGAACAGTTCTCATGCTCAGCAGTGCTAAAGGCAGACAGCAAATCCAAGTCTTCTGAGTCTCACTCATTAATTTTCTCAACTTGTTTTTCAAAATTCCATTGTACCTCTCCACCAGTCCTGCTGACTGAGGGTGATAAGCACAATGGTTCTTCAAAGAAATCCCAAAAATCTCCCAAGCTGGTGAATTGTCTGATTTACAAAGTGCGTTCCATTGTCACTATAAATTCTTTCCGGTATGCCAAATCTAGGAATGATTTCTTTCACTAGGGCTTTTGCTACTGTTGCTGCATCCGGATTCCTGGTTGGAAAAGCTTCTACCCATTTTGAAAACATATCTATGATCACTAAACAGTATTTTTCCCTTCACATTTATTCAGTTCTATGAAATCCATACAAATAGTATGGAACGGATAGGGTGGTATTGGAAAGCTCCTCGCTTCGTTTAAATGCTCCCTGTGCATGATGTTTGCTACAAATATGACATGTTGCACAAAATTTTTGTGTATAATTCAGAATCTGTATGTTTGGAATGTTTTGTTAACTAACTGTACCATCCCCTGTTGAGACATGGCTCTGCCCATGACTCAACAAAGCTGCATATCTAAATAAATTAGATGGCAATATGGGCTTTTTCTCTTTGGAGATGTACAGTCCCTCTTCAAGGATTGCTCCTCGCTTTATCCACTTTTGCTTTTCTGCTTTTGTAGCTAATGTCTGCATTGTTTTTAACATTTCTAAATCTAGAGTCTCAGAAGGTTGTAGTTCTTCATTTAAAAGCACAGTTTCTGGGTCTGAGGCAGCTTGCTTCGCAGCTGCATCAGCCCGAGCATTCCTTTTGAAATTCTATCTTGTTGTTTGGTATGGGCTGCACATTTACAGATAGCTATTCTAGTGGGTAACTGAATAGAATCTAACAGATTCAAAATCAATTGTGCATGATTAATCGGTTTGCCAGTAGATGTTATCATTCCCTGTTTTTCCATTGTTGTGCAAAGACATGCACTGTAGAGAAAGCATACTGACTGTCAGTATATATGTTAACACATTTGTCTTTCGCTAGAGTGCAAGCACGTGTCAAAGCTATCAATTCTGCTGCTTGAGCTGACAGGTTATGTTGCAGGGTTGTGCTTCTATGATTTCGTTATCAGTCACTACTGCATAACCCACTAGGTTCTTTCCTGTAGGACCTCGCCTACAGGACCCATCCACAAAAATGTCACCTCTGCATCGGCTAAAGGTACATCAGTAAGATCTTGTCTGGGTGTGGTTATTTGTTCCATTTCCTGTAGGCAACTGTGTGGTGTGCCATCTACAGGATCGGAAGTAGTGTCGATGGATTTAATGCCGTGCATCGCTCAATTGTCATATGGGGTTGACTCAATAGTATGGTCATACAAGAAAGATGTCTGGCAGGGGATAAAATGCTATTTTTCTTGCAGTAAAATTATCGCAACTGCATGAGGTACTCTCAACGTGAGAGGATGAAACAATACCACTGAGGCCGCTTGCACTGCCATAGCTGCTGCGACAACTGCCTGTACACAGGGTGGTAATGATCGTGCCACGGATCTAACTGTGATGAATAGTAAGCTATGGGGCGTTGCTTGCCGCCATGTTGTTGCGTCAGTACTGACGCCATATATCCCTGCCTACAATCTACAGTCTGGAAAAATCTCTTATGGTAATTCGAAGCCCTAAAACTAACGATGAGACTATCAGTTGTTTTAGTCTGCAAAAGGCTGCTTCTGCTTCCGTGTCCAATGTAGTGTTTCTTGTGCTGCCATTGGTGTTTTAAATATTAAATCAGCCAATGGAGCCGCTTTCTAAAGCATAATTCGGTATCCAACTCGACAAAAATTATCGCTCCCAAAAGGACATCATTTCCTTTTTGGTAGTTGGTCTTGGTGCTTGTAAAATTGCTGTTTTCCTATCTTCATCTAATGTTCTGCCTTCTTTGGATATCACATATCCTAGGTATTTAACCTGTTCTTTCCAAAGTTGCAATTTATGTTTATTCACTTTATGTCCTTGCTTAGCTAAGAATTTCAACAATGCTATTGTATCTTCCCTACACTGCTGCTGGGTAGGGGCTGCAAGCAGGATGTCATCTACATAGTAGTACTTGGCTGCCCCCTGGTGGAGAAAACCCCGCCAGGTTGCTAGCCATCTCTTGTGCGAATATTGTTGGACTTTCACTATATCCCTGTGGTAGTCGGGTGTACGATACCTTTTGCCCTGAAATGTAAATGCAAACCAATGCTGGCTGTCAGGGTGGATAGGTATTGAAAAAAACGCATTGCTAATATCTACCACGGTGAAGTATTTTTGTTGCGGCTTCAAATCATTTAACAAGGTATGTGGGTCTGGCACCGTAGGTGCCCTTGGTATTACCGCATCATTTACAGCCTGTAAATCTTGTACCATCCGCCATTCCCCGCTTGCTTTTTACAGGAAATAGAGGAGTATTACATGGTGAATCTAGGGATTCTACCAGTATCCCTTTCTTAAGTAATGCCATTATGATAGGTTTGATTCCCTGTTCCGCATCCTTGCTCAAAGGATATTGTCTTTTCCTTGGTCTAAAGGCCGATTTTGGTGTAATAACTACTGGCCCTGCTGTTCAATAAGTCCTACATCTGATTTTCCTGTTGACCAAAGAACATTTGGTATTTCGCTCAAAGCTTTTCTTCTTCTTCTATCAAGAACGCCAGTCAGCTGTCTTCACTCTGTTGTAAGTGTACAGCTGGGCGTGCTTATGCTAACCAATTTAGTTTTTGTTTCTGTACTCCTAAGTCCGATAACTCTAAGTCAGTTAGTTTCTCCCATTTTGTCACTTTGTCACCCAAGTCTACCCACCTAACATTCCTGTTTTTGGTTAGGCTAACATGTGGTAGTTTATTGGATTTGTACAATTCCAAGAACTCCTGAGGTAGTGAACAACTTACTACACTATTGCCCTCAGTGTCCCAGTATAAAGTCCGTAGTATTAGTCTATTTGTGTGATTCCTGAACAATTTTTGTTCATATTCTTTATCAGGTCCTGATGTGCTACAATAGTATAGGGTACAATGTAACAAATGTTGCTGATCAACATCGAGGGGAAGCACCTTGCTGGTGGCTACATTCATCAGTTCCTTGGTCACCGCCCCTGGACCAGTTGTAACCAGATCCTGGCTGTACCAATAATAAGCCTCACCCTCCGATCGTACTACAAAAGTATCAGTTTGCCTCTGTGCCTCCATACCGTTCATGGTAGGGACTACTGCTATGCCAAAAAGTTGCATAAGATCTCTTCCTAATAAGTTCATGGGGCATTTGGCAGAAAGTACTATTTTACTTCTTTGGGTCATGCCCGAGACGGGGTCAGTTATTGCTATATCATGGGAAAGTGGTTCCCTGTACAGCTGTCCGTTTGCTGCTTTCACTAATATGTAATCAGGTGACTCAGAATGTTCCGGTAACTTTGAAGGATGTATCAAAGTTCGTGATGCTCCTGAGTCACACAAAATTTGACTTCTCTCCTTCCACCAGAAGTGTAACTTCCGGTTTCGTGTCTGCTAAATAGAGCTCTAAGCTCAGTAATGCCAAATCCAAAACTTCACTTTCCCCAACTTCTACATCCGGTTGCATATCATTTGTTTCTTCTAAGGTATTTACATCATTCCCCTGCTCATTAGTCTCTCCTGGTGACTGCTGAGCAGCATAACTGTCATATAGTCAATCCTCATCTTCCTTATCCTTTTTTCCACAGGTGCCTTGCTCCTGCAATCCCTTGCCAAATGTCCCTTCTACCGCAATTGAAGCACTCACCTCTTTTCTTCCTGTCCTCATAAATTTCTGAGTTTCTGTCAGAGCGTTTGTTA
>NC_056743.1:1110938619-1111126119 GCF_019279795.1 Protopterus annectens | reverse complement strand
ATTTCATGTTTAATATGGTATCTAGTTGCCAAGATTTTTAGAAAATGAATTATTTTTAATGATAATAAGAATGCATTTTAGAATTTCCTTATATGGTGATTTTCCTGTTGGGAAAGGTTCACAGGAAGTCATGTGATGATAGTGGAAGTATTTAATGTGAATGAACTTCCAGCAATATTTTTTGCCTTGAAAAAGCTCGCAAGTGGTCGAGTGAAAGCGCTTGGAAGATATTGTGGATTTTTACTTTGCCTTGTTATATTAAAGGATCTTTATGGAGAACTAGCAGCTGTTTGATTTCTTCATCTGCTTATTTTGAAAGCCTTTGTTTACGTGCTTCTGGGTCCTGTCGTGCCAAATGGTTTTTATTCGTGGTTGGATTTTGCTTTTAGTTTTGGTGTAACATGATACTATTACTACACGCCTATGTAGTCACCCTGTGCATCAGCAACATGTTAACCTGTACCTGCACTGATGTTACAGATTGCAGGAGGTGGCACAGTTTCATCATATGCACAGGGTGTGAACTTGGTATGCCTGAGTCTGCCACTGATACCACCAATTGACATGTATGTGTATGTGTGTTGGTGAAGGGACAGCAGTACAAGGTGGGGCAATGTTGATGCAGTGTGTGCATGTATGCGGTAGCCCTAGGTGTTGTCAATTCACATGTGTGTATGGATGCACACAGTTCCACCTCATGGCTGCCATATACCGGTGTTTGTGGACAGCCACAGACTGTACCTGCCAAGTCATACAGATCAGTGTCTCTGGCCATGGACACGGTACCTGTGCCTTGCAGGGGTGCTACGGACCGTATCCGGTACCAATCCAGACTGGGTACTGTCATCAGAAGCAGGTGTTCATTGACTGGACACAGATTCCTGTTGGGCCTGTCCAGAGCCACATGCACGTGGTCTCCTGGGGCTGTCTGATGACAGCACAGACCCAGCATTGCTGGGGCTGCTGCTGGTACTATGGGGCAGCCGCGGCCCTGTTGTCGTCCGCGACGACTGCCAGCTGCTGCTGTTGCTGGCATACGCCCACGTCGATGCCTCAACCGTCCACCATTCCCCTGGCTCATGGACATGTAGTTGTGGAACTGATTTAATATGTCCTCACAATGTCTGTTTATGACATCGGTGAAATTACGGATGGCAGCCGCAATGTCACGCATACTGTCAGTCATGGCTGTGCGACATGCTGTCAGCTCCCTCAGACCCTGTCTGATGTACCGTTCCATACCTGACTGTGCCTGCATGACAGCCCGAAACATAGCTGAGGTTGTAAGACCTCTGTGGGCACATCTGACAGGGGCAGTACGCCCACGGATGCTCCCATGAGAACCCCTGGACATCTGTCTGTGTGGTACCATCTCAGGGCCATGCCCATGGCTGCTGTGTGGGGAAGCATGTGCCACAGATACCACATTACCCTGGTCAATGCCCACTGCATCCTGTCCATCACCTAGGGACATTGGTGACAAAGGGTGTATTGGCAGGATGACTGTGCGCATTGATGGGGTTGACAGCTGTGTACTGTCAATTGGCTGACCAATGACAGACCCTGGCACACCTTCCTGTGCCATTACACAGATGTCATCATTATCAGTACCCGTGGCACCTGATTCAGGTTCCCTGCTGCATGACACCAGAGCAGCACCAGAACCTGTGGGAGGGAAACAGGAAACACAGTTTACAATGTCTACACAATGTTACCAGTGATGCACACATGCATAGGTGCACACATGCACAGGTGCAGACATGCACACGTGCACACATGCACACGTGCACACATGCACACAGTTGTACACTTGCACACTACTCAGTATGCGAGATATCAACACACAGACACACCTGCATGCATACCCAGAGCACTACTAAGTGAGCCTAATATTACTATTACTATCAAGACTATTAAAGGTATTAATACACACCCACCAGCATGGATAGGCTGCATTGCTGTTACACCAGAGGGACCTGCAGAAGTGAGGAAATTAATGTCAGTGGGCACAACTGTGCCATTGTTACTGAGTATGATACAGGTCAGTAGTACAACAGTTGCCTTTCACAGGTCAGCTGCTGATATTGAGAATATCACACTTGCATATTAAATACTATGATGACAGCTACAAACCAAGGACACATCTCACACATGCATTAACTACCAGTGTACACAACAGTCAACTATACATATGGAATATTACCTGCACGCTCGTAGTCTTGCTGCTGTGTGGCTCCAGCCTCCATCATAATGCAGGTCTGCTGCTGTTGTTGTTGGCGGGCTGGAGCCACAACACTTATGAGTAGTCCCTCCAGTCTGGTGAGTGGGGGATGTGTAGCCACCCCACCGCCTGTGGCAACCTGTTGCCTGTGGATATCAGATGCACGCTGACGGACATTTCTGATTAAATCACTGCAGTGATGTCGTACCTGCTCATATGTCCTATTATGCGTGCTTATGTCATTTACCCGATGGACCAGGTCTTGCCACAGTGTAGCCCTCTCCTGCTGATTCTGGCTGGTGTGGGAAAAGAGTATTGCATAATCCCGTACCAGGCTCTGGTGTATTTCCTCATCCTCAGCTGCAGAGTACGCTGGATTGCGCTGGTGAGCCATGGTCCTAAAAAAGGAAATAACATGATATCAGCAAAATATGTCAGCAGAATTTGGCACACATACTACACATGCAACTCGACTGTTGTGATACAACATATCTCACATATATGGCATCTGTCTGTCTATTGGTGGATACACATGTAAATGGCCAGGTATCCGTGCTCAGCCAACAACTGTGCAACAGTACCTGGCACACTCCATACGACATACTACCAAACCCCAGCAGTCAGAACACTGATTCAGGTCCAAAGCACATCCTCACTCTGGGGGTTTGTATCAAGGTACTGTATGGGGTACATCATCAACTACTGTGATCTGGCCACAAACTAATTACCCTGGATATACATATCCCACCTCCACCACCAGCACAAACGACTACAGTGAATAACATTTCAAATACAAACTTTACACTTCGTAACACTGAGATGGTATCCTTTAAGCCCACTGGGCCAGTGGAAGACACAACCCACAATGCTGACTCCTTCACAAATGACTTCTACGGACATCTCTGAGAATGCATGGATCATGCAATCCCATATAAGACCAAGACACTCTCCACAAAGGGAAAGCATCCTGTCTGGTGGACCCCAGCCATAGACAGATTGTATAACAAAAGATGGAAGCTACTGCAAGACAGAGCATAATTCCATAAAGGGACGGCATGTCTGATCAGCACTAGTAAAGAGCTATTTTCTCTCATACAAACTTCCTTGAGAGGGAATTCACTGGGGACACTACAGATAACCACAAGGCCTTCTTCAGTTATGTTAGAAACCTGGTCAGAAACCCTCCAATATGCTCATAGTTAGTACACAACAACAAATAATTCACTGAACCCACAGATATTGGCAACATTGTGGCAGACAGGTTCAGTGCAAGTTTCCCCCCTCCCTCTCCCCCAAACTAAGACATACTTATCCCAGCTGAATGTAACCTCCCTGTCATCACAGATGTCCAGGTGAGAGCCGCCCTCAGAAAAGTAGAAAACACAGCATCAATGGGACCTGATGGTATCCCCGGTTGCATGCTACATGAACTCCAAGAGGAGCTAAACACACATACAGAAGTGCTATGTAACACTAGCCTGACTACAGGATATGTACCTGTACACTGGCGTACAGCAGCAGTGGTTCCACTCCACGAAGGAGGCACCTCTACATACCAATACAATACAACACAATACAATACATTACAATACAATACAATATGCTATTGCCCCTGGGACTACAGCAGCATACTGTTATGATACCCTGACCATTGTGACACGTGATGTGATGGTACCTGCTCCTGTCAAACAGTTACACAGGGTGACTCATATGGCATATTACCTATCTGACTAACATTCAGCAGGGGTATGTGTGACATGTACTCATGGGGAGTCTTGCTTCTTAACGCTGTGTGGTTTATTTCAGGGTATGTCTTATCTGTGGGTAGGAACCTGTACCTCCGCCATGTGCTCTCTACTGCAGTGTTAAGGACGACACACAGCAGTCATTTAGGTTGTGGATGGTGTGAGGTGTTACTATGGTTGTTGGACATCTGTCATGGGTGTGACTTAAGTATGTAAATCCAGGAGTGGTAACCTCTATGTGGGTAGCATGTGTGTACTCTGTGGTGTTGTCAGTCATTGTGCATTGGTAATGTGTTTGAGTGCATTGTCACAGTGTCGTACATGTCACTGTGTCCTTCTCCATATCTGTAGCTGTCATGTGAGGTACATACCATGGCAGCCATTGTGTGGTGTGGAGGGGTACACTGACCTACATGTCCATAGCTGACACACCATGTCTGCTGACACATACCATGTGCAGGTATTCCAGGAATAGTGTGCCACTGTGACTATCATTGGGGGGAATATTGTACACATTTATGACCCTGTTCACCCCTGACACCTGCAGTGGTGGGCAGCCAATCACATATCTGGTGGTTACTGGTGTAGGTGATTTGAAATGGGGTATGGTACTCCAGTTTCGACACTGGTGTTCACTCCATGCCTTTGTCACCAGGCACCTGTTGCAATACATCTGTACACATGTGCCTCACTCAGAATATATATACATCTCTCTCTCTCTCTCTATATATATATATATATATATATATATATATATATATATATATATGTATATGTATGTATATATATATCTATATGTATATATGTTATATATATATATATATATATATATATATATATATATATATATATATATGTGTGTATATATATATATATATATATATATATATATATATATATATATATCAATGTACATATATTGCTATAGATATGAAGGGTGGGTGTGACAGAGGGCTGCGAGTGACAGAGGGGGCGGGACAGGGCGAGTGTGAGATCGTCATATACAGTCATATCTGTAGATAGTCAGATCTGTCTGTCTATGTATATGTATCTACATATATCTATATCTGTATGTGTGTATTACATATATATGTTTCTACATATTCTATCTATCTGCATCTGTCTATGTATTCCTACATCCCTCTCTATGTATGTATACATATATGCATATTATATATATATATATATATATATATATATATATATATATATACATACATATATTGACATACATACGTATCCATATGATAGATAGGTATATCAACATGCCTGTTTACAAAACTGTATACACACACTAACATACTGCTAAACATACATAACTGTGAAACCTACTTTGTACATTGCACTACAACCTACATTGATATGTGCACATAGATGCCCTCACATACATATGTATGTACAGCCTTCACTGATAGTTGCTGTATGTCCCCTGCCCTATGCACATCTTCATATACATATGGATACAGACCAATGACACATATGGAGGGTTCACAGTATGTAGACTTTTAAAGTATTACTTTACATTACCTGTGTTTGTCACAGCTGCTTGCGTTGCCGTTTAGTTTGGTGTCCTGCTGCTGCTCCAGTTGTCAGCTTTCGAGTGGGTTTTGATGACTGTTTTTGTTTGTGTGTGTTTTCTCTCTCTCTCTCTCTCTCTCTCCCTACCTCCACAGGGTGCAATGAAAGTATTGCATGTGTGGACTGGGAGTACAGCATGCTTTTGTAGGTATCTGCATATGTCCATGTGATGGCCTCTGCACCAATTGTTAGCCAGCATTTGCTAATTGCATGCAGCCAGTTGTGTACTGATTGCAGTTCTCACTGTGATTCCAGGACAGTGCTATAAAAAGATATGTGAGATAGGTGTAGCCCTTTCAGAGTTTAACGCAGGGACCATGCTGGTATGCTGTGGACACTGTTCTGTGAGTGTGAAGGTTAGTATCTCTCTCATATTTCTGGCTGTGTTGTAGATTAACATTTCTCCATTCATTTCTCCAGTTTCCTGTACTAAGTGTGTATGTACACTGACACCTAAGACTACTACTACTACTGTTAATGTGGGTGTGTGTGCTTTCCTGTGGGACATGTGGTGTAACTGGTATATAGCAGTGGCTCTTGCACTTTGTTGCTATGGCTTCAATATTTTCCCTTTACATTCACTACTTGTATGCCTGCTAGGTGTCTAGACTGTAGTGTGTTGCTGTGGCTTTCCTATTTTCCATGTACATTCACACCTTGGAATGCTTGCTATATCTGCTAGGGTGTTACTGCATGCAGTGTGGTCTGGCCATGGTGTGGGCCTTGACATCTATTAGGGTATTTGAGTATGCTGCTGAGCAGGCCCCAGAGACTCTCAGGTGCATCTTTTATCTGCCTCATGGAATGGTACATATCAGTGGGGTACACCCATTAAATTGCCTGGTATTCTGCAGTTGTGACTGTGGGTTAAAATGAGCATATGTATTACTACACTATTTCCGACTTGCAAGTGGTGCATACTTTCAGTACTTCATAGTTATATTGCATGTGTTGTAACACCTTTCTGCCTACTGTTTGTACATTTCACAGGGAGTCTGTGGGGCATCCCTGTAACTCAGTCACTGTTGCTATGTCTAGGCTCTTAACTATTCAAATATGGCAGTGTCAGACCTCTCAAGTGTACAGATATTTGCAGGTTGTCCACATTTTTGCCTCATATTTTGTCCATATCTCATAGACAGCTTTTTCTGGGAAATCACTCTGGGCTCAAGTCAGACTATAGTGACAAACATTTCAGTTTCAGACTTCATACCCTTCCAAACATCCAACATAATGCAAAACCTGTTACTCTCTCAACTGTCTAAGTTTGTTGGAGCAATATTTGGAATGTGTCCCTGTTTTTGGGCCTTTGCTCCACATTTTTTATTACTTAGTCCAGATGTGTTCCTGTAAGAGGTTGTGGGGTATGGGCAGTGATTATCCTGCTGTGAGTATGTGTGTGGCTTGCAAGGTGCTACAGTGACATTATTACCTACTAGCTACCAACTAGCATGGCTGTTTCTGTTCACACACTACTATTATAGAAATCCACTACATTTGACAGTAAATATACATGACATGCTTTGTGTACTACACATCCTATATTCCCTTTACATTCATTCCTACTATTGCATGATATATTTATTGTAGCACACTGTTCTTGTATAACAGTCATGGCTTAGTGGTAAGTCATGCAGACTACTGTTTCCAAGGTCCTGGGTTCGGGACTGACAGTGGGATTTTATTTTGCTTTTGAGCAGACTACAGGCCTTGTCATTCAGAGTGACTAAGGCACTTTTAAGCAGTTGTAACTGAGTTAGCGCTGGTTTGCGCGGAGCTCATGCATGCGCGCTGGCATTCAGCTCCGCGCACACCCGCTTACAACTGCTTAAAAGTGCTTACTGTTGCGCACACCCGCACTAATTTCTTTGAAAGAAATGAAAATGGGGAGACAGGAAAGTAGTGAAAAAGGGTTCACAAAGAGGGTAAGACAGCAGGGAAACAAGCTCGGGTTTTGCAGGAGGGATGTAGGTAAGGCCCATAGCTGCCCATTTCTTCATCAGCAACAGCTGTGCATATGTTTGTAATTTGGTGTGACATTTGAAACCTTCCACCCCTGAGAGAGGTGTAAGGACAATGATAGTACTTGTACAGCCAATTGTAATTGACAGTTTCCATGTCCAGCAGACATGTATGTGAAATGGGCAGCTATGTATGGGGCGTAATTTTTTTGTGGGTACAGAGTGCCCTTTTTTTTTTTTTTTTTCAGGTGAGAGTGGTATGTCAGGTACAGGAAGTCGGTATAGCTGGGGAGGTAGGTTGGGTAGGTTAACAGACAAGACAAACAAGATGCATACAGGGGCGGTGTATGACACATGTGGGGGGTTACACAATTGACTGGGATGGATGTTTGGATATCTAGAGCCCATGAGCCCACAGATGGCAACAGTGGAACTGATATCCCCAACCATGGGCAGTTGTCACTGTGCCTTCACTGCCCAGGACGGGGCTGTGCTGGGGGCTGTGTAGGCCGGGCAGTAGGCATGCCCTTTAGTTGTGCCACCTGTGCCTCAAGCTGGCGTAGGGGCCCAAGAGCAGCTTCCCGGATCTCCCTACGCACCACAGTCCGGACACTATGGAGGGAGAGTGGATGTTCTCCTCCGGCCACACTTGCAGAAGGGGGACGAGCCCCATCCCCTGCAGCGCTTCCACCCACAGGTGGCACAGGGCCACCAGAGGAGGGTCCGGCCTGGGCACTACTGCCAGGTGCACTCGCCAGCTGAGGAGGTAGAGGTGGGTCCGCTGGAACCCGCCTTCCCTGTCGTCCTATGTTTTGCATTATGTCATGACAGTTTGGGTTAGTAACGTACAATACCATCCACAATTAGTTGTAATAGCATGCATTAGTATTCCCATTAACCAAACACCCAGATATTCAAACCATTGAACAGCAAGCATAACACACGCATATTTTGAACAGCAATACACAGTCCAACAACACGCAGGGTTGATTGATGGCAACAGGCCTTCAGGTTTGGATGTATGAACAGGGCAGATGCATCAACGTACATGCAAATATGTATGAACCAACAGGACAAATGTCCAGGGGTGTTAATTGTGATTGCACATTCCAACTTCACGTGGAATGGATTATATGTGGTTATAGGGTAGGGTGAAGAAAATTTAATTAACAACTTCAAATACCAGTACATATGCTGTACATTTCTAATAGCTGCAGATATATACACACTACAGTTCTGCCTGCAGTTTCCTATGTGATAAGTACTTCAAGTTGGTGACAGGAATGTTACTGCTACATCAATATACATTTTCATTTTTATGCGTACACATTCATATCTGGCTCTGTTCAGCTACATCATCCTGCTACATTTGCTTTATATAACTATAGACAACTGTGGATGTTTGGTATTTCAGACAACCATACTATCTGCATATTGCAGACTGAGAGCAACATATCCAGACTTTGGGATACACATTCCAGCTGCGGTAACATTTTCAACACATGTTACTGTTTGGGTCTGCCTGTCACATTCATTTCATTCTGTACTGACTGCAGTATACTTTATTCAGGAGTTATTACTACTTTATTGGTGGATTCATAACTCTTTCTCACACTCTCACTTGTTTTATTTTTACAATTCAGGATGGTACTTAATTCTAGGCTTTATTGACATGTTTTACCTGTAGTTATAACAATCCTTTCCAACAGTCTCACTTCTGTCATGTTTCTGTATTTCAACAGGGATATATTTCACACATGTGTTTTACTCAGCTTCTGCAGCTGTACTTTTCAGCCTGCTGCAGGTTATGTACTATTATATTACAGGTGGGACATCTTTATTTCAGACTTGTTTCATTTTTCTGTTTGGATTACAGACTGCATCACACTTTTGTAATCAAGCAATACTTGCAAACCCTCTTACACTGTTACTTGCACATTTTATTAATTAGTGACTACACTGCACTCTTTTGCTAACTGTCATACTTATATATTTATTTACAGTTACAGGGAGAGGATTACTGACCTGCCTGGTGGCGCAACCATGATAGCCTATCGCCATAGGCTCTACGGTTTGCAGAACGGACACCTGCAGCTGTAATATAAATAAAGTAATATTGGAATACACATCTCCATAATATCAGCTAGGTTAATTTCTTACATAAATAATTACATGTAACTTACTCAGTAGTGGGGCATTGGGCATTTGCCGGGCCTCCTGGATCCAACGGTTCAGTTGGTCCTGCTTCCGTCTCTTCAGGTCCTCATGGTGGTGACAGACCTGCTCATCAGTCCTTCGTATCCCTGTGGCACTGGTGAGATCATGAGCCAACCGGTCCCACGCCTCAGCCCTATATGCTCCCCACAGGACCTGGCCCTGCATGAGTTGGGCCTCATGATTGTGGACAAGGAGCCAAACCATATATTTGGACTCCTCAATGCTCCACCTCTGTGCTCGAAAGCAACTACCCTCACCTACACCTGACATTCTGGCTGCAAGTCAGTTCTACAATCGGTTATGCTGTGTATTCCCGCCTATGGGGCTTGTATATGCCATTTTTCCCGCACTTATCTTTGATTGGCCATTTTGGAATTGTATCAGCTTCACAAAACCTGCTTTGTCATGCTCCTCTTTCTATTCATTCCTATATATATGCTATTACTGCATTTCTAAGTGCAACTGTTATGGCTTAGTGGTTCAGTACCTTGACTATGGTGCATGGTATCCTGGGTTCGAACCTGGCCACTGCTTTTTATATTTTATGACTGTCTACACAGGCTAGGAGGTGTGTCTGTGTAAAGGCAGTTTTGTTACAGCTTATTCAACGTTGCCCGTCAGCTTGTTGGCGCGGTGCGCAGCTCTGCGCAAATGGGTTACGCTGGTTTATGCGTCATTTGGCTGTCAGCACGCATATTACGCTCAACTCAGCCATGGGCACACAGTTTCAGCGTGTTAAACCACTGCTCACCTACGGGCACTCATTTTACACCTGTTAAACCACTGCTCACCTACGGGCACTCATTTTACACCTGTTAAACCACTGCTCACCTATGGGCACTCATTTTATACCTGTTAAACCACTGCTCACCTACAGGCAGATGCACTCAACTTGTTAAACTGTAGCTCAGCTATAGGCACATCTGACATTTTTTTTTATTTTATCTCACATTTCTTCAAAATATATGGCCCATTTCAGTACATTTTACATAAAATATAATTTTATATGTGTACATATATGTCAGGGACTTGTTTCGTGCTTATTTCACTAAAAATAAAAATTGATGTTGGGGGGGCTCGAACCATGACTGCCTGCTCTTCAGCCGACGTCTCTACCGCTACACAATTGCTTCTTGGCTTACTTTGCATATTTAGTTCTTATATGCTTTTCCACTGACTGCTAACTGTGGCTAAGCTACGGGCACGTCTGCGCAAACGAGCGCACTCACGGGCAAACATCTTTACAATTTAAAAAAAAATTCTAAGATGTTCATGTGTACATTTTATGTTCGTAGTCTGTGGGGGCATGTGTTGTGTTGTATTTATTCACATTTACACGGGCTCTGTCATGGGGGTTTACTTTCGGTACTTTTAATCTTCTGGGGGCATGTCCGTTTGCAGGGCTCTGCCTACGGTCACTCCCCCTACTGTCTTCCATGGACCGTGTAAGCCTTAGGTGTGATTCAGCATGCCCTCATGCATATGCATGACATGCTCACATCACACCGTTTAACTGCAGCCTCCGTGTAAGCCTTGTAACTCTTACACGGAGGCTTCGTGAATCCTGCCCCTAGTCTTTTTAGTTCTGATAATAGGGTTAATCTAATTCCTTCCTTAATGGGCACTTTTCCTTGTGGAGAATGCAGCATATGTTCTTATGTTGTCCCTAGTTTTGAGAAAATAAATGGTGGGGATTTATCCCCTCTTGGCAAATTTTCATGTCATAGTGAGGGCATTATATATGCCCTTGTAATTTGTATTATATAGGGGAAAGTAAAAGGAAATTTAGAGCTAGATTAAAAGAACAAGATAGGGACATAAAAAATAACAAAATTGAAAGTAATATAGCTATGCATTTTAAAGACAGACACACTAGTGATTTTTCTTTACTACAAGGTTGTGTTCTTGAACAAATAACTGTTAAAGTTACAGAAGTATGCAGTATTAAAGAGAAATTACTTCATAAAGAATCTATATTTTAAAGTATGATACCTTGCCTGTAGGCTTAAATTTAGAAGTTAATTGGAAACATTTGTTATGTAATTAGTACAGATTAATGGACTATATAAGAGGTTTTACATTTGAATGTTTGTATTACTTTTGGAAGGCTGTATGCAGAGGCATCAGAATGTTTAATGTGCTTTTTATTAATATTTTTCAGTGTGGACGGTTGTCAATTTTTTTCATCTTTTCCGGCTGTGAGTTGTTTTGTTACTAGTTTGCTTTTTAAACTTCCCATTATATTTGGATCTGGTAGATACTGATTATCTTCAGGTCTGGAGTGTCTAATAGTGAAGGTCACTAATTTATGTTCTGATTAAACTGGGGAGGGGAAATAGGAGAATGGTAGATGAAACAGCTGTATTTGTAAGGGTCAGGTCAAGAATATTATGTCCGTTGGTGGGTTTAACAATGTGTACCTGAGAACTTTTGTTTATGAAATCCCAGAACTTTTGAACACATCTTACATTTGAGGCATAGGTACTCCAGTTTATTAATGGGGATGTGATGCCCACCACTGCTCCCAATATGTGATGGGCTACACTATGTGTCATCCCCACAGTAGGCCAATAATCAAGGAGCCTGAATCCTTACCAGTGACACCAGAGAGGGACATGCACTTGGAATCCAAATGGATACACACTGTATTTCCAGATACAGACCTCACTGCATCAAGTACATTTTCCATTAAGAGCACACAGGGAACACATGCAGCCCAGGGTCTGGATGTCTCTATATCTGTCTCCCTCCAGATCCTAAGACTCCCCACTGGTACAACTTTAGGATTAGGTCCTCAGCCAAGTCCTCCAGCTCCCTCTCTGTAAATCCAGTGCTTTGTGTCCCTGTCCCAAATAGCTGACACACACACACACACACACACACACACACACACACACACACACACACACACACGCGCACACCTGAGAAGGTCTTGCACAGGTTTACCTGCTGAGACCCCTTCTGTCCAGAGTATAAGGTACTTATCACTACCACCAGAGACTTCACAATCCGCTACTCTAAGGCCTTTAACAAAGGGTGTCCAATTATACTGTGTAATATTAATACTAACACAAATGGTAATACACTAAGATGGCTAGGCCTTCGGGAGTGGCTCACACAGTGTCACCAAATAAATATACGTACTGTCAAAGGTGAATACTTTCTAAAAAGGACCAGCCACAATAACATTTTTAAATATATTTTAATAATAAATAATAAAATAACATGAAAGCAGTGAATATATTCACAGTAAACTACAGAGTTCAAATCAAGGAAGATATTGAAATTAACATTGAAGTGCGGACTCCTACAAATAAAGAAAAACACTCTCTAAACTAAGCTTCACTATGTTCCTGAAAGAATCTAAGAGAATTTCTATTCCCTACAAACTTACTTGAGCTAGGCAAGATCTAATACATGAACAGTCTTTCTAGTCAGGCTCCCAGACAGAATATTATCTATTATTAGATTACACCCTGTAAAATATAATATCCAAGATGATTTGTAGAATAACCTTATCTAGTCGCCTGACTCTAGGTTTTCACAGCATCTCCTCTTGAAGTTTGAGACAGGACTTTAGCAGACTACTACAATACACATTTAGAGCTCTTATGGCAATGCCTAGGAGCCAGAAACATTTACAACACATCCCCCTTTACAAAATCTAACAGATAATGGCTGATCCTAGACCTAGCGTCTCTGGTTCTACACTGCACTGTGCGGTTCCATTCAATGATTTAACAGCTCATTTTACAGTTCCCTTATTTTTCTTAAAATAAGCCAGCTGGTTAACCATTGACCTTCTAGTGTCCTCTATTAAAACATATACATTCAATTCAGATACCATAATACATGTTCTTTTCATTTTAGCAGGGTGCACTGTTGATCCATTTTAACACAATTAACACAAGCAGAGCTCACAAATACATTTTCAGTACAAGCATCTGTACAAATCAGCTTGATATAGAAATGACATATAATTATTTATAAAATTCCAGCTAACTGTGCTTGCACATGTCATACATCCACTGTCCTACTTCTCCCTGGCATGGCTGGCAGTACCACCGATTGTCACAGGGTAATTAAAGTCTCCCAAAATGATGGAGTTTATCTTTATAGGGAATTCATTGATAACAACTAGGTATTTTATTAGTGGACATATTGGGTGTTCTTTAATATGCTATAAACTGATAATTCATTTTAGTGCAAGTCAGATCTCAATGAGCTCAGTCTGTGGGTCTCTGGGGATCTACCTAGAGATGATATAGTCCCTAATTGATATGGCAATGTCAGCACTGTTGCCATCCGGTATGAAAATATGGTAGACACAACGTACATGTATGGAAGGAGTGCTTTCTAAACACAACCCAGTTACAGTAATTACACAAATATGTATAAGCTCCAAATACAGGAAAGCCTCAAGGTCAGGCATTTTGTTGAGACTTCTGGAACTGAGCAGAGCTACCTTAATGTGATCCTGTTTTGGATTTGATATATTAATTACATTGGGATGTCCATCAGCTGGATTCTGACTACAAAGGCACTATGGAGACAGCAGAGGTTTTAGCCGGTATGTGAAAGCCTTGGAATGAGAGGTTCAGAACATTTTTGGCAAAACAAGTAGTACTGTTAAGCATCTCTTCCCATGTTGATGTACTGGATCCCTGGAATGAGACTGTTTGTTTTTTCACAAGAAGTCACTGGTCATATCATTGAGTAAAGTATGATGAAGCATGAATGACATATACTTGTGTATACGTACCTAGACACATACACACGCACATATACACACGCACATATATACACACACACACACACACACACACACACACACACACACACACACACACACACACACACATTTTATATATATATATATATATATATATATATATATAAAGTGAGTGGAGATGGATATATCCAAATTCTCTACAATCCATTGCCATCCTGCTAGACCTGTTAAATTTAGATTTCTGTCATTTATTTAGTTTGTTTTCCAGCCTACAACACTTGATCACAAATAACCAATTGCAGGCTTAGCCTAGGTAACATGAGTAGTAATAGCAAACTGTACACGTACATGGTGTTAATATGTAAAATCCATTAGTATAGGAAAGTGCATATACATAGAGGTCAATGTATATAATACTTGAATACAGGAAACTGTGCAGTTCTTACAGAAAGACAATGTTTTATACACAAAAAGGATAAAAATCTTAAGCAATTGCTGTGTTATAAAGACTTTAAGTGTAATAGACAAAAACAAAATATAGTGAGCAAGAGACAGACTATTCCCTGCTAAAACTGTAGCTTCTTAAAGTATATAAATACTGATGTAGATTTTATCCACCCAGTTTCTAAAAAGAATTTTGTTTACAAACATTTGCTACTTGTCACACTGAAAATGTGGTTTACCTTGACAATGGTAAGAAATGTTCAGGCTTCTATATAGGCAATACGAATAATAAGTTAAAAGATAGGATAGCATCACATATGTCAGAGAGACATAGAAAACTAGATACAAATGCTTTATATAAGCATATTCAATGTTATAGAAATGAACATTTCTTCAAGTTTAGAGTGCTACAAAAGCTAGATTTAAATCACAGAGGTAGGTATATTGTTACTGTTACAGAAGCAGTGGAATATAATGGATAAATACTTTAGGGCAGAAGCTCCACCTGGCTTAAATATGATAAATAGTATTAAGCCTATACTTAAGTTAAAACATTCTATTTAATGCTGTATGAGAATTTTTATACTGTTTCTATAATATTGTTTTTTATGTCCTATGTGGTTTTATTGGTAATGAAAGGGTTAATTTTGTTGAACTAATTAGTTTTAGTTGGTAGGCTGGCTGGGATTTTAAATTAGTATATAAAATGCTGAACTGGTGTTTTAAACTATTGCATTTAGAGAGTCTTGTACGTGAAGGCTTTGCAGTGTTGCAGTTTATTGAATAAATTAATTATTTTGCGAGACAGTCTGTCTTTTTGGTTTGTTTTTCTGGAACTGTGCAGTTACATAGAGATTTATATATTTGTTGCAGTCAAACATTTGAAAAGTAAAATGTATACACACTTTTAAATAAGAAGAAGCAAGACCAAGTAAAAAAGAAAGAAAAAAGGGTGAGACTAGGAAGGCGAGAAGGAGGAAGTAAGGGCTTTAGATGATTAATGTGTTTCAGATTACCTGCAGCATGATTTTGTTTTTCTCTTACCCTTGACACAACAAACATATTATACCTTTTGTTTTCTAGTTTTTACACCTATCACCTGGTACATTTCCTGATACAAGTTAGTAAATGCTGCATAATTCAAAGCTGCTGTATATGGTACAGCAATTGCTTCTGATTGATATAGCCCATTAGCTATGTGTGTCATATTACGCAGAACAAAATACAATTCCTTTGAGAAAGAGGTTTATCAAATATGGAGATAGATGAAGCTTATTAGTAGTGCATTGTAAGCCAATTATTTTTTTCAAAGCTATTGCTACCTATATCTATTTTAAAGGATTTATTTAAATTGCAAGTATTAAAACTCTTTTCTAAAACAGATACAAGCGATAGTAGATCAGCATAATGTGAAGTTCACCCAGTTTGTGCATTCAATCCCCAGGACTCAGAGAAGTTCTTCTCTCCAGCAATGCAGTAACAGCAATGAAATCATGTGTGGTCAGCAGACTTGAAAAATTGGAACTTCAATAGTTCACACCCAGATATTGTAGGGTACTCTGTCTATGCATGGTGTAACTCATTGTGTGTTAGAATTTCTACTAAACTACACAAAGGCACTTAGTAAAACAGTATGTACAGTCACTCACACACCGGCACACACAATTAGGATAAGCAGACTGAAACCCCTCATCTGCATTCATTTGTTTGTAAGCAAGCCTTCATCTAGATCTTCAAAATATATTTTCTGCAAAAACGTTAACAGTTGTAGTCTCCATACAAACTGAGCAAAAATATGTTCAAGCTAGACTAATAGTGGATGTTTACTTTAACTCGCCCTACTGGACTAGGTTATGTGGTTCAGGTCTTGGCTGGGAAACCTTTCGTGCAGAGTTTGGATGTCCTTCCTGTGTTAACATGGGTTTTCTCCAGGTGCTCTTGTTTCACCCCACATTCCGAAGACATGCAGTATGCAGATAAGCTCTTTAAACTATCCATAGATGTGAATGTATGCAATGTGTGATACAGAAGAAAGAAATGGAAACCTGCTTCTGTTTCCACCATTGACTTATAAACTCTGAGGATGGTGATGGCTGACTATGGGGGTCACTGTAGGAGTTGGTTGCATTTTATACGACAGAGAGAGCACTCTTTTGTTACTTATGTCACTGCAGTGAACAATATAGTGACCATGTAAAGGCATCATTAACTTCACTAATGCTCACAGTCAAACCATAAAAAAAAATTACTGAGGGCAATTATTCATTTTGGTAAATGCTACGAATGAAAGTGGTGCACAACATAGGTAACTGCACATTGTAAACTCAGGGCATAATTTAGTACAAGGTATCACACTACATAAGGTCACAAGGAAGTTTAGAAACATTGGATGAAATTTAACATCACTAAAATCCAAAGAAACTTATCTAGTATTCAAAGCAGTGCAAAAAGACCATGGTTATTTCTTGTGACAGCAAAACAGTGTATGCTGGTTTTAATTATGGTGGTTTAGCTAGATGAGGAATGAACAGAGGGGAAGCTAAACGATCACAGATTGTGCAGCAGGGCTAGATAGCCATAAGATCTAGTCAAGTCTTGGAATGAATGGGTGGGAAATGATATAGGAGATGGGGCTAAAATGAAAATAAAAAAAGGTTGTCTTCTGGGAAGTATAAATAAAAATTACATTGAGCAGAGCTTGATATTCTCCCAAGTCTTCATAAAATAATGTTAAAATGTGACTGCTCTGCAGTGCTAGAAATTTGATGAGCACACAGCTCAAAGGGAGTTATGACAAAAATATGGTGGGCTAGTTATGGATAAGGCTGTGAAAGTTTAGTCAGTCACAAAAAAAAAAAAAAAAAAATGTCATGCTTGCTAGTGCTGTAACCAAATACAACTAAACCTTCTGATCATTCTGCAGTAATGGAGTCTGGGATCTTAAATGCTGATTTGCTATAAGGAATCTCTGGAGAAGTGACAGACTGCCATTGAAATGAAGAACAAATCTGTGCAGGCTGTCTGAATACGCATTTGCCAGTGCTGACTAGCAGCATTGTCCTTGGCTTTATATGACAAAATGACGATAGCATTATATTTATGCCCTGTTTAATGAGATATGACAGTGCTAATAAGAGTATGCCGCACATTAATGTTTGCTATTCCCAATAGTCTAGGCCTGTCTTTCAGGACACCTTGGATAATAATGATGACTCTGTGTTCAGTATCTGCAAACATCTTCTGAAATGGAGTTGTCCAACAGTGGCATAGCTCATTAGATAAGTGTACATAAAAAGTATATTGAATAGCTGTTGTGAACATACTGACAAACTTGGGAATGAATACTGACACAAAATTAGCAAACTCATTTATTTTGGGCAGTAAATTGGTCCATATTATAACTATTTTGGAGTTACTTAAATTCTGATGCACAGTTCCAGAATTAAAGTAAATTTCACAAGTGCTATGTGATGGTTTTCTACTAGTGCTCAAAGCATGAATCCTATTGATAGTTTTTTTCAATTCTGTTAGCTTGCAGTTAGTTTTTAGCAAATATATATGTGTAGAAGCTTTTAAAATATTTCTGTGTTTGAATGGCTTGAAAAGTACGTTTTTGTTCTGAGGTGGCATGATCTTAGAAGAGTGAGTCATGTTTTTCACCATTGCTCTTTCTCAGCCACTGAACTTTGATGGAAAACAATAATGCATGGGGATTTTGGGAGCACATACTAGTCAATTGCAAAAATGTTTGCTTTTCAAATTTAGTTTTTACATTTAGCCTGCATTAATGTGTGGTATTATTATTTGTATATGTTTCTTTTATTTTGATAAATTCATGCTAGCTGTTGCCATCAGCTTATTACTGCATGAGAATGATTTTCATATTTGTGATGTGTCTCCTATAGTAACAATACGTAGCATCATCTATGCATGAGAGCACCGTGATATGAGGGTGTTACAGTTCATAAGCTAGGGCATTATACATTGCTGGTAGAATATTATAGTTGAACATATTTCAGACTGACAAAGCTGTGCATGAATGATTTCCAAATTTAACACATTAAAAGGCATTTCATGGCTTTTGCTGTTTTTGGCAGTTTACAACATTTTTTAAAAGGGTGCTCCTAAATAATGACTGATAGCATGAGTGAATAATTCTGTCCCAAGTATTGATTATTTAGTTAATCTGCGAATCTTTCTTATCAGAATTATTCAGTGACATGGCTACAATTCATAGGCTGGGATCCCTTAGCCAGAATGATGGAAATATGGACTCAAAATGTAGAAAATGTTCAATGCCACAAGTAAATGTTTGTCAGATATATGCATGCTCTTAGGTCTTCCAGTCAAGTCTGAGGCCACATTTTCATTAAAAAAAAAACACTACCCATCCCATGACACACAACATTATTGTAGGAGTCTCTCTAGAAGGGTGACTTTTTCCAAATAATTCACCTGTCACCATGGAGCTCTACATAGTCATACTACTATTTTCATGAGCTGTAGTCTGTAGATGGTAGGCCAAAAATATGGATCCAGAATGTTCTGAAATGTCATTGTTATTGCTATTTGTTTCAATGCTTGTCTAATGACATCGGACCAGGAATTATCATTGTAATCACTTGCAGTGCTGATCTCCATTTATAGTCAACTCCTGAGAACTGACTTGGGTCTTCACGTTGGTGAGGAAAAGGACCCTTTACGGTACTGGCTGCAAAGATGATAAAGGTGAAATGAAGTGGTAGTGGGCCGACAGCTGAATGAGCCACATGAAGCTGAGGGATAAATGGTTCATAGGTAAGTAATAGGCTAGCTGCCCTTGCAGGCCATTTTAACACCTTGCCAATTCTCCTTTTTGTGCTTGAAGTAGCCTATCCCATTTGGTTATAGATTGGCCTTATCCATCCCATGGTTGATAATTGTATATTACCACTAGTGAGAATACCTAGGATCATACCATAGATAATACGAGGAGAGGGGGACCCATGCATGGGATGAAGCATTTAGGAACTGCCTCTGTCCATTAGTAGTACAGTAGTAGTTTGGAGGGCAGTCCTGGGGTAAATATTCTGTTTCCTAGCCACAGATCCAAGTTACACTTGTATATGGACAGAGATGAGATTTATTTTACTTGCATGGGGAGTCTGTTCCAGAACAATGGTATCCTCTGTGAGGTATACCCGTCCCTCTGAACTGTTCTTTTGATGTTGCAGAAGAGGTTTAGATTCCTAGACCAAGTATTTCTGATACCATTTGACTTGCTGATATACAGTAAATCCATCAGTATTGGGTCAGAGTACCCAATTATATCAGGAAAATATGTATATATTTATTGTTTAAGGCTGATCATTTTCAAATTGGCTACTATACGTATTTATAAATGAGAACAGCTGAGAATGCTCAGCCCTCAATGCCATTAGATGAATATAACATAAATGGCAAAGCATGGTATTCTTATTCTTAGGGTTTATTTATTTTAGGTTGAAGAGTGCTACATTTGGGTAGTAGTGAGTCCATTCTAAGGAGCTGGTACTGAGTTAAAGGTCACCTACTGATACTATTTACACTGTCTAAGAATGGAATGGGATGCAATCTTTAAGCAGCTGGTATAGGCAGTTATATGTAATTTAAAACAGACTTGCTTATCTAGATACTTTACAATGGTCATACAGTTTACAAAGTCAGTGGATTCATTTGTTTTTTGTTGGATATTGTTAAATGTGGTAGCTACTAGCATCTGAATGGAAAGGAGCCTGCAGTGGGATATTGATCATGGCTGAGTGGAATTTAAGTTGAGAGGGGGCAAAAGTGGTTTCATCAAACTGCATGTGCACTTCAGAGATATGAGTTGGCCGGTGACAGTGGAGCAGAGACATGCTTTCTGATGAAGCACGCTACTTGTAATGCAGGGATTGCAGCAGTTGCTACCCTGCATTTCTTTGTTTGCATCATTGAGCTGTTGTAGGCTGGCCTGGCTGTGTAGGTCATTCTCATTATCTGCATTTGCTGTTTACAAAAACTGCGTGTTAAGTCTGGGTTACCTACACTAAATAGGGGCCTTTAGCACTTGATGTGCCTTCTAAATTAGACACTTACTGAACGCATGGGTTGCCTTAGAAACACTATAATTAGAAATGACCCTCACAAATACATCCCTCTCTGTACTGAATGTAAAAACTGCAGACATAAGGCACATGCATATATACATCAAACATCAGACATGTCTTCGATGACAGCTTGCAAAGACTGTCCACACACTTACATGCAACTATCTCTGTCTCTGAAGAAATAAATTATACACCTCTCCATCTCATTCACACTTATCCATTCTCACACAACATACATAATGTGCGGCTCTGACTGACAGTTCTAGTTTTGGCATTCATTAAAATTTGAGATCTGCAGTTTCAGACTCCCAGGCCTTGAGAAATAAAACAACATAAAAAAAAATGACATTATAAACATTTTATGTAAAATGTCTGTATGAAAAAGTACCCCATTTCACAAGGGGTAGCAACCCATGTTAAGGGGTAAGTGATGCTGCTTCTCGTGCTATATAAATGAGAGAGGAAATGGGAGATGTGAAAAGAAATACGTATGTGTATATCTATGTGCAGGTGTACTGCGGAATTAAGAAGATTGCCTATTCTATCAGAAGCACCGCAGAAAAAAGATTCTTCTGTTATCCAGACTCAAAGGCTCCTTACCATATGCCCTTCAATCCTGCTAAAGTCTCAGCCACCCAGCAGCCAGCTTTGTCCCAGCAGGTAATGACAAATGGATTCATTACGTCCTCCTGGAGTTCTTCATTGATTTCCTTGCTTTTGTGCTAGTAGCAGGGGGAGATGAGGGAGGGGGTGGATTGAAGTATCCTTTTTCTGTAGTCTATTTCAGGGTCATATATCATGAAAGTTTAATGAAGAAAGACACTGAATCTCAGGAAAACTCAAAGTGGGTGAATAAACAGTAGTGGAGAGGAGAAAGGGAGGGTTTCAATTCTGTTTCATTCTGAGAAAATGCAGACTGCTTTAAAAATTACGTTATGCTTTTTTGCTAGGAAAGGTGAACATACAGCTATATTTTGGTATCCATAGCAAAGCCTAAGGACTACAGATGAGCATCTTTCAGGAATTTAAGTCAGCTAGCTGGTGGAAGTATGCACCATGATAAGAAAAAATGGCCCAAGGGACATAGTGATGTAATAATAACTGATAGAAGCCTGAGGTAATTGCTCTAAACCTGTAAAAGTCTTTCATTGGATAGTCTCAAGGCCTATACTTCCTGTACCAGGGGATGACAATGAAGAGTAGCACACAAATACAGGTACAGTGTTTACTCACCTGTCGATCTTTTTCATGTGGTAAACAGCAAACAGGGTATATATATATATATATATATATATATATATATATATATATATATATATATATATATATACACACACACACGCACACACACATATTTCCGAAACATCAAATTTCATATGATCGAGACCATATGACTGATGTTTCAGAATGTCGAGATTCCGAAATAAATCCAACATAAAAAAAAAAAAAAAACTTTTTCAATGTTTCTGCAGGAGGGCAAGTCCCCCTGAATCCCACACCCCCGCTACTTAAATATGCCAACTCCGAGATCGCATTACAACGAGGAAAAGGGAAATCTCCCGTTCCGCACTGTAGGCAGATTTCTGTTCAGAATTTTGAAATTCTAAAACTTCGATCATATGGTCTCGACCATATTACGAGGTTTTAGGATTTTACGATTCTGAAGGGAACCCATATATTGAGATATATATATACCTATATATATATATATATATATATATATATATATATATATATATATATATATATATATATATATATACCGAAACTCATAAAGACGAAATGAAAACATTGCAAATTCATATCTTCGAATGTTAACGATGCCAAATGTTTGAAACAACGATTCAACTAATATATATATATATATATATATATATATATATATATATATATATATATATATATACACAGAGAGAGACAGAGACGGAAAGAAGGTTCAAAAATTTCTATGAGCTGAGGTTAAGGGACTTCTGGGATCTGAAACAGGACATATATTGCACTTTTCTACTATCTGTATTGATCTACTGATAGTGGATATTAAATACAATGTTTTATCATTACTTTTGGATGGTATTTGATCATAAACTCAGCTAAGTGAAATGAGTCTTCAGATTTAGAGATGTTTAGTTTTGGCTTGGAAGCAGTTGGAGCTATTTATTCTAGAAACAGCTATTTTAGATGTCGTCATAGGCACTGTGTTTTGTGAGTTTTTCTATAAGTTGAGCACAAATATATAGCAGCTGGAATAAAAAATGAAATATTACCTATTGTAAAAGACACTGGCACATAAAACGTGTAGAGATATGTAACAAGTGTAGGTAGATGACTCTTGTTGCTGGTAGTAATTGAATGACATAAGCTATGTGGCACAGATTATGCTATGAAGTTTCTAAAATTTACTTAGTGACTGATTTGGAAGAATGTTATTATAACATTTGCAATTATATAATAGCCTCTAATATAGTTAACCTTGGTCATTTCATTTTAACAAATGGTGAAAACTGTTTATACGGTGAAGGCAGTTTTCTGAGACTGCTTGAGTTCTGCTGCAGTCAACTTGAATGACTGATTGATCGAGGACAGCTTGTCACAAAGCAGCAGGATCTCTGTTGCATGCAATAAATGCTACAAATCTGTTCATCTGTTAACTGATTTACTACACCATCTTGTCATGCATAATACGGCAGTAGTTTTCCTCTTCTTTTGGATGAGTCCTATTTTATTGCTAGTTTTAACGTGTTTCTGTTCTGCCCTGCATTTTCAAGTTCATCATTCTTGCCACTTGGCACCGCAGTTGCTGCCTCATGATATGGCTCACCTTTCTTGATATTATTCATAACAGCCTGTAACAGGGTTTCAAACTGAAATGACCATGAGGGCTGTATGAGGACTAATACTTTCAGCTGAGGGCCACAATCTCCAAAACATGAAGGCAAGCAGTGCAGCAAAGAATGTACTGTAGTAGCTTCCCTCACTTAGATTATGCTATTCTATGGGCTGTGGGCTTTTTGTGGCCCAAGGACCATGTGTTTTTTTATCCCTGGGCTCTAGCTTATAATTTTACTCACTATTTTGTTATTTAATATAGTCTGTACACAACTTATTAACCTTAACACAGTCATCACATGCCAGTGATTTACAACACTTTGTAAAAGTATTAATCATACCACTTGAGAACGGAATTTGAAAGTTAAGAGATGGAACACACAGGCACAAGAAAAGCCATTTTGTAGTACAGGCTATTCTTTAGAAGCCGAATAAACAATGTGGTGTGTTGCAAGTACAACAGCTGTTTGTTGTTTTTACTAGAGGTGAATTGCATCATTGCTGGCTGTATGAAGACGACCCACCCCTGTAGTAGAGAAGGATAAAGCTCTGATTGTGCCCCAGAACACTACTGTTTGGCTATCAGTACAGGTACTGGAGAGACCAGGCAGGGGAGGATGTGAATGAACATCTGATACTGACTTACTCGCCTTGGGGGAATAGAGAAACTATCTGGCTCAACACATTGGGAACACTTGCAGGAATACAGATGGATTCCTGATAGCAAGTATAGTCTAGTGTGGCCACATTGCAAGAGGTGTGCAATACAGGAAGTTCACATTGCAAGAGGTGTGCAATACAGGAAGTTCACATTGCAAGAGGTGTGCAATACAGGAAGTTCACATTGCAAGAGGTGTGCAATACAGGAAGTTCACATTGCAAGAGGTGTGCAATACAGGAAGTTAGCTAGTATGTATGTAAAATATCTTGCACTGCATTTATGAAGGTTTATTGCATGGAAGAGTAAAACCTTCACTCACCATCCAAGAACTTCTTTGCAAAGTACGAGCTTATCTTACCATGCATAGATTACTTTTGCTATGAATGACTGACACAGTTTACCTTCATATGTGCATGATGCACATGGGTGATTACAAGAAGGTCAAAAGGAGGTTCCCAAATATCCACAAAATCAAAAAAAAATTGTTTGAATGTGCAATGTGCATTCACTCATTGCAGATTCAGCATTTTGTGTGCAGATTGTACTATAGCGGGGATCGGGAAATGGTCCATTTCCCCACTGTGGTGTGATCTTGGAGTTAGCATATTCAAGTGAGGGGGTACAGGGGGGCTTGCCTCCTGCAATACGATGTGTATTCTCATTTTTTGTTCAAAAATCATCAAATCTGGTTTTCCAGATTTTGATTTTCGAATTTTGGTGATGTTCGACGTTATGTTTTTCGCAGTTTTGAGTCGCACAATAGTGAGTTTGTAATTTACGGACATATGAAGGTAAACCGACTGACACGACCACTGTAAGGCCAACCGCTCGATCACAACTGATAAAGCAAGTCACCTACAAATCACCTGACCATACTGAATAAAATACTCTTTGTAGGTGGTGCTTCCCTTACATGGCAGGAGTAAGCCTCCACATTGTCTTATTTATATCTATATTTATATTTATATCTAAATCTTTATATCTACTTATCAATATCTACACCTATATCTATATATATTTAGATGCATATATATATATATATATATATATATATATATATATATATGTATGCATGCATATATATATCCATGGCAGCACAGCAGTGGGGAAAGGAGAAACTCTCCAATATAGTTCAGTGGTTTTTCACACATACAGATCCCAGAGAGCCTGCGTTTTCACCGTATGACCTACAGTCAAAGATGCATTTAATCAGTTTTATTTGTGGATGTTAGAACCCAATAACTTGGTCATTGGTCACTTGTAGGAAAGCTGTAGAAATCATTAAGTCATCCCTTGTGACATAGTGGGAACCTCATGGAGCAGTCCAACCAGATCCATCCCTTGAGACATGTTCCAAGAGAAGTCACAAGTCTATTGTAACTTAAGCAATGCATGTAGGTTCTTCCACCTGCCTAGTATTGCACAAACCGTGTATGTATATACATCACAATGTATATACAAAGCTCATCTCTAGGATAGCCTATCTCTATTGTGGAGTTATTAAAGTACTTGTCAGCTATGGTCGCCCTTTCACACCTACTGCCCCTTACAATAACAGTGCGCTCTTTTCTAGACTAGTCCTCACCATCATTAATATTGTTACAATACTGCTCATTGTTTGGTGTCCCCTCCAGTATCCCAAGGAGAAGACAGTCTGAAATGTCTAGATACAACCCTCCTTCCACTCAACTTGTAACGCTAATTATAAAGGTGATAATTTTACAGGGGGCCCCCCTGTCCCACCATCGGACGTGTAACATTAATTATAAAGGTGCCTACTGTCCAGAGGACCTTTATCCTACCAAATGACCTGAAAAGTTACCGACTGGCCAGAAGTCTCTCATCCAATCACTTGAGCTGCAAAAATAACTATAAAGGTGCTCACTGTATGTGGGCAAACCATCCCGTCTCTGAATCTTTAACAATAATTTTAAACACGTCATTGAACACCTAAAAATATGTTTCTGTTTTCTGTTCATCTTTACAATACAAAATGTTTTTTGTGCAAGACACCCCATTCCCTTCCCTACCATTTTACTGTACTTTGCTAATTGACTTAAGGAATGCCTCTCAACTTCCTAATATCACACAGCGGTGATTGTCGGAGAGCTCCCCTTCGATGTCCATAGTGTCACATTCTTCCGATTATTGGGATAGCACTCCCACATCTCCAGTCATGTAGTAGTATTTTTGACACTACACTGAGTGACTGTAAACCACAACTTACTGTAGCATACCAGAATAATTGTGAATGTACTGTTTAAGCAGATAATTTAAATACTAAGACACTGTAGCACAGCATATGTACACAATATAAATGTCACATAAACATGCTTAGATCTAGGAATGATAACTAAATAAAAAGACAGATAACACAAGTGAAGACTGACACTCCCACCACTGTAATGGAATGTTGGGAGCAAACAAGACTCTGCTTGGTGAGGTTAAAGGTCAGGAATTCAGTAGGTGATGCATGAAAATATTATACTGTCCGCCATAATCTTATGGCACACGGTTGATCCTAGCACCATATTCATCTTTTCTTTTGAAATCCAGAAAAGGCTGAGCATTTCACAGGGTTTTGAAGATATTTCATTATGCCTTGTTGTGCACTGAGTAAATCTGAATAAATTATTTCCATGTTTTTGCTCCATGCTGAGACCAGCATGAAGGGAGGTTTCTGACTTGGGCACTCATACCCTTCCACTACTTGTGTGGTACAGAAGGCCACAAAGTTAATATGATTAGTTTGCACTACAAACAAAATATTCCTGAATCTTACCTTTTGTGTTTGAGATGTTGCACAGAAACAATTACAGTTATGATTTTCCCCTGTAAAAACTACACCCGACATTTCTGTATTAATTAGTAAGAAAATCAGTAAACAGTGTTATAAAAATAAGATATGATTACAATGTGTTAAAAAATGACAGATGATGGCCATTTGTTGAAACTACACATTGATGGTAAAATGCACACAAAGCACCATTTTGACATGCAACAATTTTACTAGTGAGGGTTAGCATCTGTCTTACAGATGGGTTACTTCCTGAAAGAGGTACTCAGTGCTCAGACATTATTTTGATCTAGCCCCTGTCACTGATGCAGGACCAAATATCTTCTACTACCCCACACATACCACTGATGCCATAGTGGTTTGTTGTTATGAAAATGCCAGCAAGGTTTTTCCTAAGGAAGTTTGCAACATTAACTTTTCACAAGTGTTGGTAGTGTTAAGTGCTGGGTTGGCAAATAAGTCTGTCAGATTCAATGGTTGGGTGACAGTTGGTGTGAAAGCGAGAGTTTTGTTTATATGGAAAGTTGGGAGACATTTCTGAAACTAACATAGTATTCCATAAACATAGCTGTACCAGAAATCATCCACGCTACTCCAAATAGACATTCCTAAAAGCATTTGTTAAAATGTGGAACTGGGAAGTTCTGAGAAAGTGTATGTGTTTTTATCTCCTGTTGCTAGTGCACTCTCACTTTATAACACCAAGTTGAAACTTGATGCTGCCCTGCTGCCCTGAGTCACTGAAATCATTGGCATTTATTGACAGAGTATTGACAGCTTGTTTTGAAAGCTGCCGCAGAGCAACTTGCTGTAGGATGGTGATCAATTTTATTCCAAGATAACGTTTTCATTTTATATACTCGTATAATAGTTTCTAATTTCCCTGAGAAGAAAGATTTCTTCAGAAATTGTTGACCTTTCTGCCACATTAAAAAAACAAGAAATCATAAAAAAACCCCACAAAGCTGCCCTTGTGTGTCTTATAGAGTTTCCTCTTTGAAGGTTATAATCTATGTAAGGCCCTCTCATTTCTGTACGAAGATGTGCACATGCACAAACACCTGCACACTCACATTCATAGACATTGTCACATGCACACATGCTCATTCATGCGTACATATGCATCTGTGCACAGACATGTGCCCATCCACACACACACACACACACACACACACACACACACACACACACACACACGCACACATTATTCTTCCAGTTAATGTTGATATCCAACACTCTCAGCATATACCTGAGCTCTCCTTGTCTAACCAAGATAATCTTCTGTTCAGATGTGTGTTCAAGTACTCTGGTCCACATAAAGAAAGTTTTTACTGAACCCTCTAGATCTTTTTGGTATTACTAAGGTGCTTGGTTAAACACACTTCATTCCACTGCTATTGGAACTAGAATCATTTGATAGTGTGTTCTTACAGTGAAAGTCACACCATATATAACTAGGGACCTAGCATGTAATATGTTATGCACCATGATTACCATCCTAGTTTTACCTAGAAGCTTGAAGTTTCATTGTCAGTTACATTCATGCGGGAGCTAATAATGAGGTACAATACTTTAATTTCTGGTTGAATTAGGCATACACATCTCCAAGTAGTGAAGGCCTTACTCCTCTGAGGGAAAACAGACAAGGCAGATTTCTGGATTTTTGGAAGGGGTGATTTAATTATTTACATAAAGTTTTATTTTATTACATTTTTTTTTATTTTCAACTACATGTCATGAAAATCTAAACCATAACTATATATTCTCTATTGAACGGTCAGTGTCAAAGCCTGTCTGTGGTACTTCTAAAATATAGTGTGAGTTCAGTTAATATTTTTCACTGCCTAGATCAAGTCCTAAAGGGGGCTTACCCTCAGTGTACAACATTATACTGATGTGTGAAAGACTCGCTGTGAATTAATGTAGGTATGTATTCCTCTGGAAGCAGCATGTATGCTTTCAGGAAGATATTTAACAAAAAAGTAACTAACATTTTATATTTAGGATGTCACAAGTGTTTTCAAAATGGTAATCCGTTAGGGAAGAACATTATTGTGTTTTTTTTTCATGCGAATGATGGGAAGTGATTTTTAACATATTACTTCCAAATATAATGAATGCCATTCCAACTTTCAGTTCCTGCAGGCTGCTTACTCAGTAGTTATTTTAAACTTTGCTATCTTAGGCCTTGAAATTCAGGTTTATGTCTAGAATAAGTGCATACATTTTTTATGAAGTTGCCCTCTGACAAGCCTTTTCCACCAGCTATTCTCTTGAAATTTTTAAAGTGGCTACTTAATTATAAGGGCTACTTCATTCTCAGTGGTCTTGAAAAAATTTGTTCCCCACTGAGTATTTCTCACAGAGGGGCTAGTTCAGTTTTTGTGATGCACAAGGCACAGCTTCGGTATGATGGTCATTTTGAAAACAGTGAATAGTAAATATTTATCCATTCAGTATTTTATCTTCCTGCTGAAAAACATCTAGTAAATTTTAATTTGCAGTATGCAGCTTTGAAACTTCTGTCTTGAACATTTTTCTGACAGAGCAGGTTAATGTGAAAAATACCTTTTATAAAAGAGAGATTACAGTTTTCTTTTTTTTTTATATGCTTTTCCCTACCTCACCTGCTTATCTGTCTGACTATTATTCCAGTTACTGTGCTTCCATAGCTTGAATCCCTAAATTTATCCTAGCCAGGCTATCCCTGACACAGCTCTATCACTGACTGGGACCCCTGAATAGTCAGGGTACAGACTTTGCAATACACTTTAGTTCTGTGCAGGGAGCAAGGGATCTCATGGGGAGATGTGAGATGAGACAACAGGAGCCATCTTGAGCTTTAAACCAATCAGAATCTCAAGCTTGGAGACTGAAATTTGCATTGACATCTTGACATCCCACTACTTCCTAAGAAGGCTTCCTGACAGCCTCCTGATCTCCATCAGAAGTCACATAGGCAGCAGTTTCCCCTGCACCAATCTTTAAGGATAGGAAAATCGGCCAACAACTGCTTCATCGTATTCTCCCTGGCCAACCTCACCACTGGTCCTGGTACCTTCTCAAACTCAAATCATATTACATTTCTTTTTGGTGGCAAGCTTGCAATATTGTGGGCCAATCTGAAGTTTCATTTTTCAGAATATTTGTCAGATAATTAGAGCAGAACATGTTTTTGTTCATGATCATGACTAAGAATTAATGTTCACACATATTTAAGTGTCTCTCTAAACATTTCAGTGCAAGTTCTATAATATTTGAGTATTTTTCACTGTCAAGACACTTACAGAAGTCATGCAGGATGTTTTTTTTTTCTGTGATTGCTTCAATAAATCCCTGAATATTCAAGATCAATAATCTCCAAATTCATTTGTGGTTTAAGTAGGTGACTCCAGATCCAGCAAGAGGCCGGCAGTTACTAGTGGTGTGCCACAGGGCTTAGTGCTGGGACCACTCCTGTAGAGAATATATATCTCTGAACTCAAGACTAATGTGTAAGGCCTCTGGATAACAAAGTTTGCTGATGACTGCAAGCTGAGGGCAATCATAGAATCCCCTAACAATGTAGATATCATTCAGGAGGGTCTAGATCAGACAAAGGATTGGTGGCATAACCAGGGCCTTAAACTAAATACGAGAAAATACATTATCATGCCCTATGGTAAGTGAAATAGCCTTGCAAATTACAACATGAATAGTACACTCCTAAGTGTAGGAGTAGCCTCAGAGGTGAGAGATCTAGATACACAGATAGATAGTAGTCTGAACTTTGACTGCCATGTGTCCACAGCAGTGAGGATGTCTTTCTATGTGGTACAGCCTATAAATAAAGGTATGCATCCAGATCCAAGGAAATTATAGTCCCACTGTAATCAGCCCTCATTAGACCATTAATTGAGTACAATGTGCCATTTGGCATGTACTTGTCACTCCAGCTGCTGTAAGTGCCCAGTCCTAACAAGGAAAATAAGCATGTAAGCAACATGTCCTATGCTGATAGACTAAAGGCCTGATGCCTATCTCCTACTGACTATTTAGGGTAGCCTATGCCTGACTTACCACGCAGTCACAAATCCAGCCCTGATGGAGCTGCTACACACCAAGTCAAACAGCACAAGGGTGACCGGATTTAGGGATTTAAACTTAGTCAGCGACTCAAACAAAACATGTTGGAGCAACAGATATGCATCTCAGAGATTGCCCCTTCTTTGGAACAGACTTCCTATTCACATTAAGAAGAGCCTTTCCCTAGCCCTCTTCAAACACAGTGTGGATTAATGTATGGGGAATCACAAACTCACACCTGGGGTAGCACCTATGTCCATTATAGACAATGGTAATCTATAATACTCAAGACAAAGGCACAGACCTATGCAATCCTCTTGCCCCTAGGAGCTATGTATTGGTTAAAACCAGGTTATATTGGCTAGGCCTATATGCACTCTTAAGCCATTAGCCTAGTAATCTCTTATTCTTTCAAGTATTCACAATTAGAAAGACTGAAAAATAATGTTTTAAAATGTATTAGCATGAGCACCTAACAGGATGCCACTATTATAACAATCATGACAGCACTATACAAGTGCACATATGTGCTTGCATGGGGCTATGTTGATTTGACAACAAAGCACATCACCCACAACTCCACTGATGTAAGGACTTTCCTGCTCTAACAAATGTACTGTAATAAAACAGTACAGCCTGAATACTGAAGAACTTAGACACTGTTTGCCTGTTTTATAATATGTTTTTTTATTTGTAGGTAGTCTTCCAAGGAAATGAGCATCTTCTTGGAAAGTTCCTACTATTCTCTTTAATCCTTAATGTATTATTTAATGCTGAGATAGAACAAGAGTGGTATTATCAAATGAAAGCCAAGGCAAGGTCAGCTGTATTCAATATGTTTTCATATAGGTTTAGCAAGATGCTTTACAATGTGGTCTGTAAACCTTTTCTGGATTTAAGATATCCTATTTTAATGGCATTTATTTCCTTGTCATCTGTAAACAAATACATACTAGCTTGTATTTTATCTTTCAAATGATTTGAATGTGTATTTTAAGTTTCATTGCCTGCTTTATTAGCAGATAAATTTCTTACATAAATCATACATTTATGACAAAGAGAAAGACTATGAGTGATTTTGGTTCCTTCCAGTAATATATGTCTTGCGGACATGGAATGAGAAGTCATTCTTGCCCTGGAGAGGGATACCACCCACCAGAGCTAGAGTAGGATTAAGTCAATCCCCCTGGAGAGCAGAAAAGAAGAGATGTGGGAGTCTGGCAGTCATAGAACTAAACAGAGCACAAGACTGCTGTCTAAACTTGCAAAGTCTAACCTGCAGTGTTACAATAAGTGTCTGCTGAACCATTTCACTGAAAAATAAGGGCGATCAGAGCGATGAATGAGTTTATTGTGGGCGTGCTGTGCACAGATAGCAGTGAGTAGAACAGGAGTTAGAAAAAGTAAAAATGTGCTGCACATAAGACTGAAAACACAATATTAAATGTTGCTATGGAATTTAGTGTCTGAAAAAAATGGCACAAAACAGCATAATCATTTCTTGTTGACACAACTGAAACGAGAATCGTGTTTGTTTAAGTTGTGTGTGTGTGTGTTGCATAACTGATTGTAACTTAAGTAGAAGAAATGTTATTGTCAGGATGCCATGTCTTCATATATTTATATGATCATGGGATGCATACATCAACATGTGGAAGTTTAAAATGAAACCTGCTTTAAATTTTTTACTTTTTTTACGTTCCCTCTTCAACATGATTGTGAGATTCACCATGAAGTTTGAATACAAAAGTCTGGGAGATGTGGGCTGGAGACCACCTGTAAAATTATAATAAACAGTGATTTGGAATTGATGGGCATGGTTTAGGAAAGTTTGCTATTAAAATTTAATTTCCATTTGTATAAATCAGGTCTGTATTGTTTTCAAGTTGGAGACCCCTAGAATTGCACTGTAGTATGACCAGAGCCGCAGCTGTGTCATACTGAGAGACTTCAAAAATGAAATTGTAAGTAACCTGCAATTTTTTGAACAAAAATATGCTTGTCTTTTCAGTTTAAAATGAAACCTACTTGCATATCATCTGCACTTGAACTGGCTCAAGCATCGGATCATATCTGGTGCACTGTGCTGTAGACACATTTTTGTCTGTATGCACTCTTGGTATATCAACAATTTCAGCCTTGGCATGTCATCATAGCTAGTACAATTCCTCTAAACCTGTGATATTTATCCTCCTCGCTAAAAAAATGAAAATAAAATGTTACACATTACACAATCACTGATTCATGGCATAGGCACTTTGGTCAACCTTCTAAACTCAGATATTCCCTTAGTTTAATTTTCATTGCACAGTCACTGATTCATGGCATAGGCCACCTTGGTCAACCTTCTAAACTCAAATGTACCCTTAGTTTAATTTTAACTTGCTAAATAAAATTAAAAATAAAACAGAAGATGAACCATATTTCCCATTCACTACAAAAAAAACTGCCTAGATAAAAATATAACACACTTATGCACACAATATCTAGGCATAGCAATCATCCATAAAAATAGTCTTGATTTAAACCCTTACCACCAAAATATCCCGGTTTTCAATAATGTAGAACTCATACTTTCTCATCTTCAAATAAACACCAAGAAGTCCATAACCGTGGGGAAAATTTACATTCCTCGTGGTAGCAACAACACTACAGCAGACAAAATTCTGCAATGAATATTCCAAAATATAAACCAGGAAACAAACCATCATACTGAGTGAGTGATCTTAACATTGACTAAACACATTTATTCAGTTTCTTAAAACTAATACAAACCACCGCTAAAGTGAACCAGAAAACAAAGTAATCAATCCTTGACTGGATTTTAACCAATAAGCCATTGTGTATAAAATTATCAGTGTGCTTCCCTAAAGGCATCAGGGACCACATCCCAACCTACTTAGTAAAACAGCATCTTAGACTAAGCAAAAAGGAAACTTGCAGTCAAGTATATAAGCACACTAAATTTAACTAAGAAGACTTTATCTCCTTCCTCAAACTCTTTAACTGGAACATATTAAAAGTACTTCCCCAAGATGATGTAGTATTTCATTTTAACAACACCTACCTTTATATCCTAAACAGAAAGGCAGCATTCAGAACAAAGAGTTAAATCTGTTACAGCACCATGGCTAATAAATTAAACTATGAAAATACTTAAGCTGAGGGACAAACAATGGAAATTAAGTCAGATTAATAAGACAAATAAATCCTCACAAAAATTTAGGAAACTTAGGAACCTTACCCCCCCCCCCCCAAAAAAAAAAAAATGGTCAAAAAGGATAAACAGTCCTACTACTCAAACTTACAAAACAACCCAAAACCTTTCTGGTCCTCCATTAAAAAGCTTTCTCGTTCTGGCCTACCCACTACTCCAGCTCCTACTGCCACTAATAATGCTAACATGGCAATGCAATTCAATTCATATTTTATAAATTCAGTACTGACATTAATCAAAGACTACATGCTGGCATCTCCTAGCAGTCTAACCGCCACAAATAATGGCTCCCACACTTTCACCTTTCAAACTGTCGAAACCACCACAAGAAACAACTACTACAAAACTTAAAACCAACTAACAAAAAAACAGATAACTTGACTACTGAATATCTAAAGCCAGCTGCAGGCACTCTGGCCTTCCTCACCTCTACACTAATAAATTGCTCTATAACAGAAAACCACGGGGATTGGCATAATGATTAAGCTGTTTACCTCACAGGCACAAGGTTCAAGGTTTGATTCTCACCTTTGAAAAGGAAGTTGACTAGGTTTAAAATGGCCTGCAAGTGTAACTAGCCTAGTACAAACCTATGAACCTATGTACTAGATATATGGAAAAAATCATACAGTACATAATCGCAATACATAAAGGAGTCAGCTCCAGAGAATTCTCTGGGTACTGACCAATAGCGATCTTATCCCCACTGTTCAAAATCCTTGACAAATGTATTCACATTCAGCTCATCAAGCATCTCACAAGCAATAATCTTTATCCAAAACACAACATGGCTTCGGCCCTAATCCTAGTACAACATTTGCCCTCAACCGTTTTACCAGTACCATCAACTATAACAGAAATGAAGGTAACCTAGTTTTTTTCTGCTTTTATCAACCTCTCAAAAGCCTTTGATGCTGTTTTCCTTAAAAAACTCTGCTTGAAACTTTCCTACCTTTGTCTCAGTGAAACATCACTGCCATGGTGTCACAGCTGTCTAATAGTCAGCAAGCTCTTACATGCAAACAGGATATTTCATCTTTCCTACCAGTCACTGTAGGAGTCCCACAGGGCTCTATCCTTGGACCACTCTTTTTCAACATTTTCACTAAACTGCACACTGCAACTAACCTTGTCACTATTGTGCAATGCATAGATGACTTTATGCTCATCTGCACTGCTCAGTCCCTCCCCAAGCTCTAAGAAATTACTCAACTCTTTCGCTGCCACAGAATCGGATCTATGACATTTAATTGAATCTTAAAATAGCAAATGTCTGTTCATCAAACACCTTTTTACTGAAGCTACCAATCGTTGAACAGAGTTTTCAGAGAATTTTTTTCCCAGGGCAAGCAACGGTTGGCCACCATCTGGAATTTGCCCTTTCCCCACCTTAGTCCAATCTTTGAGTTGGTATATTTAGTTAGGGGACTGTGCATGGCATAGTCCCCATACCTGGGTAGGTGTTAGTTATGTTTTCTTCAATGTCACCATCTTACAAACCATCTCCAATAAAATCTGCTGGTTTATTACTAACTCCCCATTAATGAGCACCACTGCCTAACTCTTGCCAAAGCTAAATGACTCCTAGTACATTTGAGAACCAACATCATACTAGGATCACTAGTTCACAAAGCCCTTTCTTTGAGACATCATCCCCTCTCACACACACACTTTTCACTAAAACACTCACATATAATGTCTCTCTCAATGTCAAACCAGCCTTCATACTCAAAAAAGTTAACTTTATTACACTGACCATGTATTCTCCATCCTAGCATAGAATTTATGGGACTCCATTCCTCTCTTAATCTGAGACATCCAGAAGTACTCAGACTTCAGACAAGAGCTCAAGGACCACATCTTCAGCCATGCAAAGTGCAGCTGTGCTCACCCAGGTCATTTTACATGAACACTGCAGCCCACTCACAACCCCCTTTATCACTGCAGCCCACTCACAACCCCCTTTATCACTGCATCTCACTCACAATCCCCTTTATCACTGCAGCCCACTCACAACCCCCTTTATCACTGCAGCCCACTCACAACCCCCTTTATCACTGCAGCCCACTCACAACCCCCTTTATCACTGCAGCTCACTCACAATCCCCTTTATCACTGCAGCTCACTCACAACCCCCTTTATCACTGCAGCTCACTCGCACCCCCCTTTATTCCCCCTTCTTGCATCTCTCTAACTACTTTGCCTTTCTACATCTCTTCATTCTGCATGGTTCTCTTACCTTTCCTGCTGTCTTTTCACTGTGGTATTCTTTCTTGAAACTATTTTCACTTACGTCTTCTAATGTCTTCATACCTCTCTATACAATCATATGCTGCTATCCCTATAGCATAATCCATCTCAGAAATTATTACCACATCTTACCCACAAAGCTCTTCTAAGCATAATTCCATTTTTCCATCCATGTTTTGAAATTGTAAACTGCTTCTTGAACTAAATGCTGCATCATGTTCTTTCATTTGTGAATATGCATATGTATTTGTTTTTAGCATACCCTTGTACTTATAAATATGTTTTGTTCATTTTTTCCGTGATCCTATTCACCTGTGCAGTGCCTGCAAATGGTCACTGAGATTGGTGCAGTACTGCAGTAAACAAATATAAAACATATATAAATACAAACGTATGTGCATGAAGGACATGCCAATAACTGGGCTGAGGATCCCTTTTCTATTTTAGAGCTGATATGCAGTTAGATGGATTGTGTTTACCCAGATCTGAAGCATCTGATAAGATCAAGCCATTCCTCTGCTGAAAAGTAAATTTTGTAGCTGTAATAGCTGCAGTGTTTGAAACTCACACAGGTGTTTCCCAGAAGAGTACTCATAAAATAGCATATCCTCTCTCTCTCTGTCTCTGTTATAGAGGAATTCACACTTGCAAAATCTGTGTGTGTGTGGTGTGTGCATATGTTCATGTTTCCTCATTTAATTCCCACTGCTTCTACTTGTGAACTGTAACTCCATAGTGTACACAAAATGAATCTCAATCTGACAACTCCTCCTAAGGGTTTGGTATGTAATTAAGGGTCTTGTCAAAATGAAAAGGAATTTGAAGATGCATTTCTGACAACATGCTTATCCAGCAAGTGACACTATTAGATTTAAGAAGCTGAGAAATACACATTAAAAGTGAGGAAAACTGCAAAGCTTTGTCAGGTATCTAGTTGCTGCTTTAGTTCTGTGACACTACATTGTTAATTTCACATCATAGTGGTATTTCTTCTCACATTTTCTCCTGCATAGCTGTATTATTTCGTTAGTAGTAAAGACCTGCAAGATAGTGGTAACATTCCTACCACTGATTTTCCTTCCTTGATAATATCTTTCCCTTTCAAATACTTCCCATCTGATTGTTGTCTGATCATAATAGACATGACATTCAGAAAGAAGAATTCATAAAATCTGCTTGGATTAACATGCTCATTGTAATAAAAAAAGGTACATGACATAATAATATTGTATAAAATTCTATACTGGCATACTTTTGTAACTAAATTTAGTCTTCTGTTGATTTACTAAAAAAATTAAAAAAAAAACAAACTATTGCATTATTAAACAATCGGGGATAGGTCAGCTGAAGCCTTCTAGCTGAGGTATGACAGTGTAATAAGTGATCCACAAAAAAAAAAAAAAAAAAAAATCTTAATTCACAAACTAAAAACTTGGGCAAGTCTCCCATTGTAATATCAGATGGATAAATAAGGCTCAAGCACATTTTTCTGACTTGTATATACATAGGTTCATAGGTAGGTACTAGGCTATTGACCCTAGGGCATAATTAAGCCTAGCCATAAATTTTGTGCTATAGCACTCCCTCCCAAGTGGTTTAGTTACCTGCACCCCTATCGAGCAGGGCCATAGAAGTGATTCCTGGGGTGAAATTCCTGTTTATCATCCACTCATCCAGATTTCTCTTGAAGAGTGCCAATGAGGAGCTCTGCCTTACATATATGGGGACCATGTTCCAGAGCAAGGGGAGTCTCTGGGACACACATCTGTCCCTCCAACACGTCCTGTTTATTGATGATGTTAGGTTTATGTCCCTTGAGTGTGTAGCTCTGGTGGATGGGTTTTCCTTATGTGGAGCATTTCTAGCAATTTAGGGTTTGACATAGCCTTGTATGTCCAACAGAGATCACCTCTGAGTAGCTGGTATGCGACCGAGTACAGTCTGAGCTTTTTAGCCTCATGGCATAGGGCATCTGTTTAAAGCCCTTTATCCTCTTTGTGAGGTACTATTGAGGCCTCTCCAGCTGCAGCAGATGTCTTGCTAGGTACATCCCGAATGGGGTATTATATTCAATAATGGGTCTAATTAGTGATGAGTACAGGCGGACAATAACTTCCTTATTCCTAGATGCAAACCCATTTGTGATAAGGTGGGCCATGTAGAAGGATTTTCTAACCACTTTAGCAATGTGGTTGTCAAAAGAGAGGTTACCGTCTACCTGAGTCCCTAGGTCCCTTATCACACTCTCTGTGATAAGTGGGCTGCCACCTGTGTTGTAGTTAATAGGTACTTGGTTTCTCCCAAAGGGGGATATCAATGCAGTTTTTGGCATTTAGTTTGAGGCCATGGTTTTGGCACCACGTATCTGTATCCGTAAGACCCTTTTGAAAGATGTTAACGTCACTAGGATTCTCTATTATGGCTCCCAGTTTGCAGTCATCTGCGAACTTTGTTAGCCATAGTCCCTCTGTGTTTGCTTGTACTTCTGAGAAGTAGATACCAAACAGGAGGGGTCCCAAGACTGAGCCCTGTGGTACACCACTAGTCACAGGTTTGGAGTCTGATCTAATGTTTCCTATTCTCACTGAATGGATTCTATCCGTGAGCCAGTTTGCAACCCATCTTGTTACATAGGGGTTTATATTTAGGTTGATGATTTTTGTCTAAAATTCCCAAGTGGGGAATGGTATTGAAGGCCTTTGCAAGATCAAGGTATGCTGTGTGAACCACTTTGCCCTCATCTATTACTTTAGTGACCACTTCGAAGACGTCAACCAGATTTAGGAGACATGACCTTCCCTTCACGAACCCAAACTGGGTGGGGTCCAGGGTTTGTAGGTTCCCAGTGTCATTGTTTGAGTTCTATGATGATGCACTCCATGGCCTTGCAGACGAGACTCATCAGACTGATGGGGCGATAGATCCCAGGGTCGGTGGTTGCACCTCCTTTGTTGAGTGGTATGACTGTTGCCATGTGCCACTCTATGGGCACATAGCCTGAGGTGAGGCTGTGGTTAAACATGGTATTAAGGTGAGGGGTTAATTCATTTTGAAGCTCATGTAGCTTGCAGCCTGGGATGCTATCTGGTCCCATGGATGCTGTGTTTCTTGCCTTGGTGAGTGCTGTTTTCACCTGAGTGTCTGTGATTTTAGGGGCAGCACAATCTTCTGGTTTGGATATGAGCCCTTTGGGGGGAGAGGGTGAGCTGAAATTTGCACTGAACCTATCTGCCAATATGTTGGTGCTATCAGTTGGTTCCATGAATTTTGAGCCATTATGCTGTAGTTCGGAGCAGATCTGCGAGTTGCTATTGAGGTTTTTGACATAGCTAAAAAATGCTTTGTGATTGTCTTTGTCCATTGCGATTTTTCTTTCAAAGCTCGCCTTAGAGTTTTTTATGAGGGTTCTTAGTTTTTTGCTAAGGTTTGTCAGGGAGCCCCTCCATTCCTGGGTTTTTATTTTTTTTTTTTTTGCAGTAATTTCTTCCTTCTATTATAGAGTTTGTTTATGGTCGGGGTCCACCAGACTGGTTTCCTCTTTTTGGAGGAGTGGGTCTTGGTCTTGTTTGGGATAGCATGGTCCATGCACTCATGTAGGCGCTTGTAGAGTGCTTTTGTGTAGGATATAGCAGATTCAGTCATATTGACATTCTGCGTGGGAGTAGCAAAGTTTGCCATCTCTGTCTTGAGTAGCATAAAGTTCGCTTTGGAGAAGTTTTTCACCATGGTTTCTTTTGGGATGGGGGTGGTATGTGGATATCTAGGGTGATGAGTTTGTGGTCTGATCTGCCCAATGAGGAATTTACCACAGGTGTGGCACATTTGTTCCCCATGTTGGTGATGACCAGGTCCAGTATATTTTTATCTCTTGTGGGGGTGTTTACAAGCTGGTCCAGAGCATTGGAGTTAATGTACTCCAGGAAGCACCAAGCAAAGGTGTTAGTACTTTCGTAGTTTTCCCAATTTATGTTTGGGTAATTGAAATCACCTAGTATAATGGTGTTTGGTTGGACTTTCATGTTTTCCAATACCTTGAGGATGGCGGAGTGAGTGTTCTGGGGCAGAGACGGTGATCTGTAGCAAGCTACAATCTGAATTGCAGTTTTGCCCATTGTTAGTTGCACTTGAATGATCTCCATGGCATCATACTTTGCATCTAGTCTGGAAGTGTGGCCATCCCTGATGAATATGGATATGCCTCCTCCCTTTGTATTTCGGTTTGGGTTTTGCGGCCAAAATGTGTGGTATGAGTTGTAACCTGGAATCGCTGGGGTGCTCTCTTGAGCCTTGAACCAGGTCTCCATTACTGCACAAATATCGATGTTCTCCATGTTGAGGAGTGCCTTGAGAGAGTGCATTTTGAGGTTTAAACTCCTAGCGTTTAGCAGCATGACCCTCAGCTTATTATCGCTAGTACTTGTTACGGTGGTGGATTTGTTTTTTGAGCCTTGCCTAAAAAAGGCACTATGGGGGTGGCAATACCTTAGCCAGTATCCTGAATCCCAGGGTTGACTGGTGCAAGCCATCTTTGGCAAAGCATCGAGGCTTGTCAAGCATGTCATCCCAGGCAGACAGATACTGGATCCCCTTTGAATGACACCAAAAACTTAGCCAATTGTTGAAATGTATCATTTTTTTCTTTCTACTGTGGCATCATAATTGGTGAGGGTAAGATGTTACTCAGGGCTAGGGTCATACCTGCCTTGATTACATAATCAGAAAGCTCTTCTATGTCCCTTTTCATGTGGTCCAGGGAGACACATTTCAGGTCATTCACACCAACATGAACAATGACAGAGTCGTATTTGTACTTGTTGTGAAGTGACCTGAGTGAGTGGGTAATGTGGCGGATTCTGGTGCCTGACAAGAAACTGGCAGTGACCTTCTCCTTATTCAGCCTGGTGATCGGGACATCGGTGTGCTTGACTATGGAGTCACCTATTACAAGTGTGTTAGGTATGGTGTTTTGCCATAGGGGCTGTGGTTGTGTGGCACACTGGTTTTTGTGGTTATGTGATGATTGTGGTGTGTTTGTGGGTGTAGGTTGCTTGTGTGTCTGCTTTGGAGGTCTCTGTTGTTTCCACAGATTTTTATTTAGAGCCTCCGAATATGTCTTTATGTATCTATGTGTGGGGTTCGTATTTGGATGTATGGTGGGTCTATGTGTAGTAGGTGGTGTGCGGCAGGTTGGTACCTTCTCCTCTTGAGTGTCAATTCCAGTCGTGACTGGAGAGAGCTTTGCTTCAAGTTTAGCTATGTAAGTGCATCTCTTGCAGATTTTGGTGTCTTGTGGTAGGAGAAGAGGGTTGTCTGTGTACATGAGGCAGTGGTGACATTGCCTCAGGATACCCAAATTCATCAGATGTACAGGGGAACTTGCTGGGAGCTGGCTCTTGGACGTGCCTGAATGGGTTAAGGAACTTGTTTTTGGGGAGAGTAATTTGACTGTTCTCTACAGACAACTGTTGGGGATCTAGTATTATAGCTTATATAGTGCTTCTGACTCTTTTTGCGTCAAGTGCTAGTCTAAAAGTACTGATTTCAGTACTAAAACTGGAAGAACTGGCTAGTACCAAGGGAAAAACTGAAGAGCAGACTCAGTGTGGCCAGGTATAGTTTAACCCTAGGTAACCGCCACTGCGCGATGCGCAAAACCACGCAAATGCGTTTTTTTATATCAGAAAGATTAAAGAGTGAAAATTTAGCCCAAAATGGCCTATAAAACTACAGTTTCTGGGCAGAAACCACTCCTCCAAGGACAGGTAGGCTGTTCAGAGCTCCCCACTCTCACTGATGAATATAGAAATTTCCTTTTTGCCCAAGTAAGGTATGGCCAACGCAGAAGCTCAAACACAGTCCAGGTATTGGGTATCTAAAACTGGACTTTTCTAGCTTAGTAAGGTGGGAAAATAGCAAGATTTTTTTTTTCAGGAAAAACAGTAGAAACCGGTAGCAAACAACTTTTACAGTGTAAATCACAACATGTCAGGGCTGCCTACAATAAAACAATCATTAACTTATGGCAGATAAAAATATATTAACTTGAGTATATAGCTGCAAAGAGAAACTAAAATTATATGCATGAGGGCTAAACCTATAATTTACAACGTATCTTATTTTGACCATTCCATCTCATATAAGTTAGTTGCAAATGGCAAATAAAAATAAATAAATGATAGTTTTAAAGGGATATGTCTATTTAGCAGAACAGGAAGAAAGGTTACCATTCATTTTGGTATCACTGAAGGTGACGAACTTTAGGGCACTGATTAACTGTTTCATTACGATATTAAAGCATGTGATCTTTCAAAGAGGCTAACCATGAATATGTAATAGTGGAGATTTTATTCTTTTTGCAGTCAACTTATACATGGTGCTTTTGTTTTGTTAATTGACGGTATACTGATTGACACTGAAAGGGACAGGAATGGATGGTTAATAGAAAAGGTTAAGTAGTGATCCAGTCACAGATGAACTTCATTCATGGATTCTTTATATGCATTTTTTTAATTCATTTTGTACTTTTTTTCTTCAACTCACTTTTACATTACATGTATCTCGTTCGGACATGGTGCTTGCAAACACTGTTTTCCATGATATTCGATAACTTGCAGTCACGCAGTATGGTTTTTATCTGACACTGATTGATAGTAATGGATTAGACAGAGTCATTTGATGATGTTATCATACAGCAATGTATGACTTGGATTATAAAGAATGTTAAACATTTTTACCATATGTTTTATAAATGTTCCAGTGAAAAATTGAAATTATTTATTCACCAATGTTACCAACTTTCATCAAGGGTTTTGCTCCATAAAAAGATTACAGTAATCACCTTGGCAGTCTGATCTGCTTACTTAGCTAATATGGAGTGCAGATACACACTCTTCCTAAAATATGCAGGCACACACACACATGCACACACGCACACACACACACACACACACACACACACACACACACACACACCTAGAATGGGATGCTTCCTGTCAACACACTTTTTTCAAAGCAAATTATTTGATTTTATAATAAGTTCTAGTCACTGCCGTTAGCATGCTATATTCTGAATGTTTTATTTTAAAATATTTTATATATTTTTTAAAGTAATGTTTTCTGCCATGTCAGCTGGTTATCTCCAGGTGAAGGGATCACATCACTTGATAACATGGATAGTGTCCCTTTTATGATTTCTCATTGGTTAACCTTAAGGGACTTCCAGAACTTCTGGAACAATTTATAGAGCTTATAGCTTTGTTTTTTGCTTTTCATGAGAACATACAGAAGATGTGTGATTCATTAAAGTATTCCTCATGGAATCAGAAAATACATTGAGACATATGTTAGTCACACAAAACATATATGTAAATAACGCTGGTAAAGTATGGTATACACAAAGAATTATGACTGAGTATCTGAACATAACCAAGTGAGGTGTGTTGAGAAATAGATTTGTGAAATTTGACTAACAAGCAAAGCACATGAGGTGAAAGTATTGAAAATTATGGTCAGAGACTCGTTTATAATTCTTTGCAATACATGATTTTTTCAGCCCTTGTGTACTGTCATTTAAAGGAATGTAGCAACATCAAATGTTTACCAGCTTTCAAAGCTTTTTAATTTGAGATGCACTTCACTTCCAGAAGTATTTGTGTGGCAGTGAGATGCATATTCCATCCATCCACAACCCCTTTTCCCATTTTTACACATGATGTCGGGATGTAACTTCCGCAGTGACAATCATTTAGATCCAAGCTTCACACCACTGAGTGTCTAGTCCTGCTGCAGTTGCTCTTCCATACCACACACTCACATGCAAACTTAGACTTATGGTTAATTTAGAGTGTCCAGTCCACCTACTGTATGTCTTTGGAGTGTGAGAGGAAACCAGAGCATCTAGAGGAAACCCATGCCAACAGAGGGAAGATGTGCACAAAAAGCACCCCAGTTGAGAATCAAACCAGAGCACCACTTGCTGTGAGGTGATAGTGCTATACACTGCACCACTGTGCCACCAGTGGGTGAGAAGTATATTACCAGCTCAAAATAAAAAAGCATTGCAATGCAAAATATCCAATGGCTGTTAAAGATGCTAGTTGATTAGATGCTCACTTCAGTTCTAGCTGTTTTTTTGTATCAGTGTAGGGTATACTATAGCATTCAAAGCTGTTAGTTGGGTTCCAGTGCTGTTCTACAGTGACTGCCAGCTGTCCTGTAGTGTCAGGTTTGTTAGTTATAAAACACGGTTCATACATAAGAACTTCACTATGACAGGCATGTTACAACTATTTTCTTGTACATAAATTCTTAATAAGATACTTTTTCTCAGTCTTTAGATCATAATCAGAGCACTAGACAAATTCAGTAATGTCAGTTCTTTACTACACATGGAAATGATTAAAGTATCAATTGCTGACGCACACAGGGAAGCACTTGCATAAATGTGGCATGCCAGCTGTAGCAGGTAGTTTAGTCAGTCTAGATTTGATGCTGCTGCTACATAACTCAAACTAATAAGCCACAGACCTTAGGCAAACCTAGCAGCAGGAGCAGCAATAGCCCAGATAGAGTCAGTAACTAATGTACCATAATTTAATAGAACAGAAGAATATGGAGTGGTACAGGATAGATCTCATTGCAGCTTGCAGTGATGTGAAATGTCTGCAGAACACATGCGAGGATGCAGAGTCTCCATGTTTGCACCATACTATCAGAAACAAGTATATGCACTCTATTTGGTGTTCTGCCATTTTGGAAATTACAAAAACCAGTAGATGACCAATTTCTCCCATAAACTACCTCAACCACAGTAACATTACCTCCTCTTCTATCTATATATTACCTAAATACCATAGAGCTACCCATGTTACTTACTTTCATATAAAAAAATGTCCAAACAATTTCTCCAAAATCCTTATGTTTATACAATATCCTCACCAACACCCCCTATTAGATGGTGGTATTCATCCTAACCCAGGCTCCAATACTGACATTCTCAATAACCTACACAACCTAACACCTCCTCCTCCGATCACTACTTTAAATAGACCCTCTAACTCCCTCCTAATAGCTCAATTTAACATCCGTAGCATTAACAATAAAATTACCCACTTACATGCACTCTTAGATGTGCACTCATTCAATATTCTCTGTATTACAGAGACATGGCTAAAGCCCTCAACTTTGGACCAAGAGATTACCCCTCCTGGATATAATATCTTGAGACTTGACCGTAAAACCAAAAAGGGTGGAGGTGTAGCCATTCTATATAAATCTGAACTCCAAATTTCTCCCTTCAATGTGCTCCTACCATCAGATACCAATTCAGAAACTGTTAGTGCCAAACTTCAAATCAACAACTCCAAATCTATCTATCTAATCTGCGCATATCTCCCCCCTGGAAACAATATCAACACTCTTGAAAACTTACTTAGTTACCTCTCTACCCACCTAGCTCAGGAAACCATTGTATTAGGTGATTTTAATATAGACTGGGCTACCTGTAGTTCCCTTAATCCTCCCAATCATATAAATCTTTACGGATTCTCACAAATTATAACCACTCCTACTAGAATCCATAAGCCAAGCAGCAAGGAAACCACTCTAGACTGGATACTTATGAACAGCCACCGTGATACTTATAAACCAGGAACCCTTCCTGACGATATTAGTGACCACATGCTAACCTATATTATTAAATAAAAAATCCATAGCCCTACTACTAATAATTTTAAAACCTCACGTTCCAAAAAAAATTTTAACCAAGAGAGCTTCCAAAATGAACTGAAAGCATGTGAACTGGTCACCTATGTCTCATCTTCCACTTGATGATGCAGTGACCTACTTTAACACTAGATTCCTTCAGATCCTAGACTACCATGCCCCCTATCGTTCTTCCTGAATAAGGACCAAAATTGCCCCCTGGCTCACTAAAGAAACTAGGCAAAAGATCCTATTCAGAAATAAAATTTGGGCCAAATGGAGAGTCTCTAAATGTCCATCAGGTCACCTTTACTATAAACAGGTAAGAAATGCAACCAAGAAAGATATTCTCAGAGACAAAAAACACTATTACCTTCACCTCCAACAAACTCATCAGCAAAAACCACAAACATTCTGGTCTGGCATAAACTTCTTCAGACAGGGCACTCTAAAACTCCTGCCCCAACAGGTTTCAACCAAAATAACTCTAACCAAATTCCTGATGCCTTTAATAATTACTTTACTGAAGCCATTCAAACACTAGCCAGTACTTTACCACCTATTACCACATCCCCATTAAATACCACAAAGACTCCATCTCCTACCTTTCAAATACAACCGATACCTATATCACTCATTTGCAAATTCCTTCAAAAACTAAAACCATGCACCCCTTCTGCTGACTGTCTTCCAGCTGAATACCTGCAAATAGCAGCAACAGCTATTGCCTATCCCATCTCCATCCTTATAAATAGAACAATTTTAGAAAGCAAAATCCCCTCCATTCGGAAAGTATCCCACATCATCCCTCTACATAAGGGTGGGTCATCTACTGAACTCTCCAACTTTCGGCCTTTCGCCTTACTGTCTCCAATTGCTAAGATAATGGAAAAATGCATACACAGACAACTACTTAACCACCTTCTCCAAAATAATCTATTTGCCAACTGCTGACATGGCTTTAGGCCTTTCCATAGCACAACAACTGCCCTTCTGTTCTTTTCTGACTCCATAAACAAAAATCGTAACAATAACACTTTTTCCTCTGCATTATTTATTGACCTTTCAAAAGCCTTTGATGTGGTCAACCATAATATCCTTATAGACATTCTAAAAGCCCAATCTCTTGACCCACAAGCATTAAATTGGTTTAAATCCTATCTGGAAAACAGACAACAAGCAGTATTGTGGGATAATAATCTTTCAAAATTCCTTCCCGTGAACACTGGAGTACCCCAAGGCTCTATTTTAGGACCTCTACTCTTCTCATTGTTTATCAATGACCTACATACCAAAATTCCTCAGGCCACCTGCATACAATATGCAGATGACTCTACTCTAATTTGTTCAGCTAAGTCCATAACCTCTCTCCAGTCTCTCACCCAAACAGTATTTAGCAGTGTTGAAAATTGGTTCATGCAACACTGCCTCCTCCTGAACCCCAAAAAAACAAAGTTATTGCTCTTTGCTCCAACTCATAAATCACCTCAACTGCACTTCACAATAACCTCCAACAATGCAACTAACATATCCCCGGATACTTCAACCCGTCTTCTAGGAGTAACAATTGATAATAACCTTACTTTTGATTATCACATTAACTCTGCTATAAAGTCAGTCAACAAAAAACTAGGCACTCTTTGCAGAATCAAACCCTTCCTTTCCCCTTCAGCCAGAATAACTATTGCCCAGACCCACCTTATGTCTACCCTGTTATATGCTTCAGCAATATATACCAATCTATCAAAAAACAATCTCACCAAACTTTCCACCAGTTACAATAACATAGCCAGATTTGCCACTGGCACCACCTTTAGAACTCACCACTGTCTTAACCTAAAACAACTGGGATGGCTAGAACTGCAGAACCAACTACTTTATCAACAAATTGTTATCACCCAAAAAATCCTTTACCACCCTAAAAATACCCCTATCCTCACTAACCTGATTTCACCCTACAAAAATCTTGCTATACTACGCTCATCCAATAAGCTTCTAGTTTCCACTATTAAATCAAACAACAAGGCAGGAGACTCACTTTTCACCAACACAGTAGGGAAAATCTGGAGCCAGCTTCCTACTGAACTTTCCTCCCTTGCTTCCACTATTCTTTTTAAAAAGCATCTGAAAGAATATCTTACAACTCACTGGCTGTGTCCCTCCTCTAACCCAGACTGATATTTACACCTCCAGCTCTCTCTATACTTCTCTACTCTTCTGTTTTATCTCACCTATCTGTAGTACTAAAAAAAAAAAAATATTTAACTTCATGTTTTTGGTTCTCTGTATTTAATCTTAGCTTAAACCTACTAACTTACTCTGTAAACATTTGTTCTGACATATCTAGCTAATGTACTATGTAGCTAATGTACTGTAATCCACTTGACTATTACTATATATTGTAGTTTTTACTCACTGCAGATGCTTGGAGCTTTTCTCCCCGGGCCTCTACTGAAAATGGACATGTATCCAGTTAGACTAGCCCGGTCAACAAATGTAAAATAAATAAATAAAATAAATGACTCCCTTGGTGGCTCACAGGCAAAAGCATCATGTATCCTCGTATAGTCTATAGATGTCATATTCCGCCATATGAGTGAACATATATTGTTTCCTATAAGCACATCAGAAACACTGACTCATTCTGGTATTTTATGGCATCACTTTCCCACCATGAAACTGAGGTGCTCTTAACTGTGTATATACAACCATGAATAAGCTACCTGGTTTAGACGGAGAGATGTACATCAGTCAAAAGGTATGGCATGTGCTCAGTGTTGATGGCACCCTCAGTAACATGTATGACATGCTGGCAGCATACATGATACCCATGACTGGTAGATGTATGACAAGTACACATAGGCTGTACCACACATGGCTATCTGATCATATTCAAAAGGAGACTTATCTGAATCACTAAACATGAATGAGCTAAGAAGATGCATTGCTTGTTCACAACATAAACTTTCTTACTTATACAATGATCCCCTGAACTGAAATTTGATTGGTCAATTATTCCATTATGCCAAAATGGATATTTTGTAAATGAAGTCTTGATACAACCTGACAACAATATAATATAATTTTTCTTTCAAGTAATATTTGGTGGTCATCCATGTTGCCTCACACCCCCATGTCTATACAATTTCTACTACTGCCTGAACTGTAAATATTTATTACTATTTTATCTCTTCTTGAACTAAAGCTGTATGTATTACTGTCAATGCATGATACTTCCCAAATCCTAGACCATGTTCTCCCTTAACTGTAAATAACTGAATATTAATTTTGTCTCAGCTATAAATAATTGAATTGTATACCATCTTCTCTTGAAACATAGATATTCTTCTTGTGTTTTTCACCATGTAATACAACTACTGTGGAGCTTTTTTCACCAAGCTGCCATTGAAAAGGGGGCTGCTATTGGTCCATTTGAATTTTCCTAGTAATCAAATGCTAACAAACAAATAAATAAATGAGCAAGCAAATAAATGCACAAATAGTATAGAGTAACCATATTTTATACTGTACCAACTATAGTCATGGCCGCTGCTTATTGCAATTCAGGAATGTGCCTATCTTCTACATGAATGATAAATAAACAGCAATTATATAATCAAATTCAACACAGCAGATTTGCAAAGGGGCTCCTCTACTAATACTCAAATCATGGTACAAAGATATAGGTTTGTAGATATATTAAGCAGAGGGTAGAATACAACTGACTTCACCTTTCAAGTTATATAACTTACACAGTGTAAAAAAAGTTCTCTCATGGCAGTGCAAGTCTATGCTTATTTATGCAAACAGTAGAAAATCAACTTTTTATTAGTTTTTCTAGCAAGTATCTTCTTCTTTCGGCTTTTCCTGGTTAGGGGTCGCCACAGTGGATAACCTGTCTGCTCATGATTGGCAGTGGAGTTTTACGGTGTCAAGTTGCCAGTCCAGCACCCAACCTTCTACAGAAGGCACACACACATGCACTCATGCCTAGGGCCAATTTAGAGCATCCAATTCACCTACAGCATGTCTTTGGGATGTGGGAGGAAACCCATGCGACCACAGGGAGGACATGCAGACTCCACACAGAAGGCACCCCAGCCGGGAATTGAACTGGAGAACCTCTTGCTGTGAGGCAGGAATGCTGGCCGCTGCACTACCATGGCTGCCCAAGTATTTAGTCTTAAAAATGTTGTATCTATGAAAACTACTTGATCTCACTTTGATAAATATTATAAATCTAAGCTACGATACAAATTGCTAACTAGCTTTAGTTTTGGTTAAACACAATTGTTGTAAAAATATATATTTCACTGTAACACAAACAGTTATACACTATAAACTAATTTAATGATGATAACTGCTGTTTTAATTGTAAGGAATCTATTAAAATGCAATCTATGATGAGCACAGAGATACGAATAATATTTAAGAATGGGCGGTGCAGTGGTGCAGCGGTTAATGCTGTCGCCTCACAGCAAGAGGTTCTCTAGTTCAATTCTCAGCTGGGGTGCCTTCTGTGCAGAGTTTGCGTGTTCTTCCTGCGTTCGCGTGGGTTTCCTCCGGGTACTCCGGTTTCCTCCCACATTCTAAAGACATGCTTCTGGAGCATTTCTCCCTGGGCCTCCACTGAAAACAGGATCTGTGGAACCTAGTCGGACTTTCCTGGTCAACAAATGTTAAATAAATAAATAAAAATAAATAAATAAAGAAATAGAACATAAAATAACTTAAAGTATACTAAAGAGCAAATGATGATTACTTGTAAAAAAAAACACAACAAAACTATAGTAATGGATAATTTAATGGAATGAAGTACATATTAATGAATTTATACAACTCAGAATATGAGAGGAATTCTATTACAGGGTGCTTTGCCACTATACCTCTCAACCTTTTTTGTGCAATAATTCTGTGTAAAGCCAAAAATAATGAAACAAAAACCACAAATTAGAGACAGGTTTTAAATATTGTCTTTATAAATTTAAAGAGTTGCTGGAATAACAGGTTTTGCATTAACATTCATTTTCTGAAGGATATGAAGTCTGAAACTAAAAGGTCTGTCATTACCAGAAAAAAAAAAACATACATTTTATAAAGAATAGGCCAAAATATGATACAAAAATGTGGATATCCTGCAAAATTCTGGGCAGTTGAGAGCTATGTTTGGCACCATTCATTCCTCACAACAATAACATGACTATAGAAATGATGTAATCTTCTTTGCTTGCACCACCTTGGAGGTATATGACTGTCTGAGTTACCTGAATAAGCAAATATCACATGTGGCCTTTAGACTAGAATAGCAAGCAGAGGGGTGGAGGGTACAAACTTTAACATTGCTCGTATAGTGGAATAAGTTATCGGTTTCTCTTTTATTTGCGTTTTACTGTAAATTGTTAGTAGTTTAACTTTCTGCTGCATTTTTCTACACACAGAGATAACACGGTCCTATTTTTTATTTTCATTTATTGGTTATTTGACATTTATGCTGCTTGTAGGAAACCATCCAGGATACAATGCTATCTGTAGTCACATAAGAGTCATAGATCAATGTGAATTTGGTCAAGTGAAATCACATTTCCTGATGCCTTGGAACTAACGATGACATACCAAAGTGCTGCTACCCAGGCCAGCAGGAACATCAGGGTGTGCATCCTGTTGCACAATATGTGACCATCACGGTGTGAATCCTGTTGCACAATATGTGACCATCAGGGTGTGCCTCCTGTTGCACAATATGTGACCATCAGGGTGTGCCTCCTGTTGCACAATATGTGACCATCAGGGTGTCCCTCCTGTTGCACAATATGTGACCATCAGGGTGTGCATCCTGTTGCACAATATGTGACCATCAGGGTGTGCATCCTGCTGCACAATATGTGACCATCAGGGTGTGCATCCTGTTGCACAATATGTGACCATCAGGGTGTGCATCCTGTTGCATAATATGTGAACATGTGAAGAGATGGAGATTCTGCATGGATCTGATGAGACTCCAACCCTAGCAAGTTTATCTCAGAGTGACACTGAAGACAACAATGAGGAGGATATAGAGCAGCTGCCAATGTGAATACATGGGGAAGAGTATATACTGTCTCAGTGAAACCAACAATGCCTGGCATGGGTGTATGTACCCCAGCACTACTGATGCACCTAAGGTACACAGAGCAAAATGATGCACACATTGTATGACATGCTGACATGACAGGCTATGCAGACTGCATGATGCATATGATATGATCACACTGAAAAGACTGATGAAAGGTTCCTATGGTGTAGTAATCATCATCCAAACATGTGGAGGTGTACACACAGAACCAAGGGGGGACTCTCTCTCTCTCTCTCACACATGCACTCACTTACATTTGGAATGTATTCCTATAGGCAGTGTGGAGAACTGCTGATTCAACAGTGACATCTTTTGGATATGGGAAGAAAGGGGAGCTCTGGGTGAAAACTGCATCTATACAGAAGGCATAGCATTAGAGCCCCACTGAAGAATCAAGCACTGTGAGGCAGCAATGCTAACTTCTGCACCAGTCTGGTGCCCAAATTGTGTTAATATATTAAACTAAAGAAATGTGTTCAAACTTGCATAGCTTGTTATAGCTTCCCTTAGTATTATTGGTTGACAGTCCTGTAAAGCTTTTAACAAATGAAACAGGCCAGTTTGAAGATTAAACTCCATGAATATTAGTAATCATAACATCTTTGCACTGGGAAAATCCCTCTTGAACTACGTAATGGGGGGGATTCACCCCTGTAACTCTTTTATATAAGAAGTGTGGAAGCTCATCAAGTCCTGTGTCTTCAAACTTGTAACTTAAAGAACTAAAAGAAACAGATGTGACTCACTGTATCTGACAAGGGATCAGTAATAGACCAGTCCCCCTTTGGCGGACTCCTGTTCCCACTCACAATCTAGAGTTTTAGCTGAGTTTTCAATTATTTTGTTTGGCTAACTGCAGACTGATGTATCTGCAACTCAAAGGAAAATATATTTCATTATATATGCTATCTTCATGACAGTGCAACTGTGTAGAAAAGAAAAAAAAATTGCTTAGAATAGGAACCACTACTAGCATGCAACTAGAAGCTGTACTGGCATTAATATCCTATGTAGAACAGCAATTATGGAATATGACATTCATCTGTTGACTCTGAGCTTGAATTTCATCCACTTTATACTTGAAAGATAGTAAAGTAATAAGTTGGACTATGTAAACCATAAGAAAAGCCATTACTACAAATATACCTTGAAATCCACTTTATTGCGACTGAAATAGCAACATCAGTAGCTCTTTTATCATGAACTTTAGATTTACTCTAGAATAATTCAAAAATCGGTTTTGATCAGAGATGAACAATTGTGATCTATATATCCAGATATTTGCTAATGATACACATGCATAAAGTTCTGTAGATTTAGCCTGGTGGCATAAAAATCAGGGGAGAGATGTTCATCATTAAGATCACAGCTGCAGTAGACTAAACTATATGGGTTATACAAGGTATACCAGCCGACCAGCTTCCAAAGCATCAGAGCAGCTTTTGTGCACTCACTGTTAGCCAACTTGAGCTGAGATGAGTAAAAGTCAGGTTTAGGTGCCAAGCCCTTCAGATATTTCCTACTGATGAAAATAGTGCTCCTCTTCTGATTTTTGAGGATCGACAGTTGCCCAACGCTGTTCTACTTCTGGACAGATACGTTCTCTTCATGGTAAAAACCTTCCAGTTCACATTTTTCTCAAAAAAAAAGGTGCTTTTATTGACTCTCATAACTTGTATGTACTTTGCAAAGGGAGCATGTTTTTTACCTTTGTGGTAAAAAGTGTTAACATTTTTAAAAGGGCTAGAGAAAGTGTTAAAAGTGCATTATTTTCTTATGGGGAAAATGTTACTTTTAAATTACTTTCCTGTTTTTCTGACTATTGCTACTAAGCTTCACAGGGAATCGAGCATCATTTTTGGCTTGGCCATGGAATACAGTAACAGTTCCTCAGAAAGATTGTAAAGCAGTGCCATCACAGCAGTCTGGTAATTTGCTTCAGCTACAAGTGGGTGACTCTGTAATGACCAAAGGTGAAATGTCAGACCACTCATTTTTTTCATCAGATCTCATTGGTATAGCCCTTATAGCCACCATGGACTGGGGATTAGACACATCCTCTGTGGCAGTTGATGTTCTCTAGTGGGCAAGGGAGAATCACTTTTGTCTGTCTTGGGAAAAGCAAAAAACAAGTCCCCCTGTTTAGCCAAAATAATGTGATGTCCCTAGGAAAGTTGTTGCTAGCAAAACTGGGTCTGTCTCTTTAGAACTTCATGTCAAAAAGAGAAAAATAACATTTTCTTCACCTGTATTAGTTACTCTGGACAGGAGTAGTTTATTAGAGTTGGCTCGGGGTCTTGTTCAAGATCTTGACCCTTCTTATAAAGCAGATTTTGGAAGAGAAAAAGTGAATTCTTCTTTCCATGAAAAGGTTCATGAGATTGAACCAGAAGAGAAATGTGAAGGTCCAGATGCATTTTTCCCCTTAGTGTCTGATTAAGATTCTGAGGAGAGTGTAGTATCTGATTCTCTTTTGTGAGGAATTTTCTTTCTCTGAGAATAGTGAAGTTTCTCAGTACACCAGAAAATATAATTTGTTACAAATGGAATTTCCAGAACCTTCACCTATCAATTCAGTTTTGTCTGCTTTGAAAGATGTTTTTGTCACAGCCTGCAATTTCTCTGACAGTCAGCCTGCTGTCACTAAAAAAATAAAGTTCCTCAGTCTTTTAATTTCTTAAGTAGTTATACACCCACCCAGACCTACCCTTGCAGCTATACATTTATTGAATCCATCTGCTGTTAAACACTTTAATTCTAATTTCTCTTCTGAGAAAGTTGTGAGGGCTTTTTACAAGTTTGGGAACTGTATGCTTCTGCAATGTTTTAGATTTCTAAATGGTCAGGCTCATATGTTGAATTTTATCCTGGCTAATTGTGAAAGTATGAGGAATGTGTTGGCATTGATTTAATATTATGATGAAAAATCTGCTTTGAATAATTTGGTTTCTTCTGTTTCACAAGTCACTACTTATTGATTAAAATTTGCATATGACTCTGTGGATTCTACCTCCAAGGCTGCTACCCCTAAATCTGTTTTGAGGAGGTTTGCCCAATGCAGTCTCAGAACCTTTCAGATGTCAAAACTGAATTTTTGAATTCTTCCTCAAAGATTTTGTTTTTGGTCTTCCTGCTACAGATATAAGTGTAGCAACAAGGGAAAGATGATTCTGGGAATCTATCAGGCTTTTCAGCCCTCTTTCTCTATGCTTTCCAAGGGATTGTCTGCTCCTTCATCTGACTTAGTAAAATAAGTAGTCTCAGCAAAATACTGGTAACCAGACATTTAGAAAGCATTGTGAGGAAGGTTCCAGAAAGAAAGCAAATACCACGTAGCACAAAGAACAGTCAAACAAGTCAGAAATATTATATGAGGGCCCCCCCCTTAACCCAGAAGTCACTTAATCCCCCCAAAAGGTCTGAATCTGAATTTCACTGTTTGGAAACTGATTGTTTCAGACAACAGATGGCAATGGGAGGCTCTTTCTCCTTCCCAAGGTATTCTTCTTCATTTGGCAGACTAAACTCTTCTCTTTCCTCCTGTCTAAAAACATTTGCTGTGTCACGGGTAATAGAAGCTCTTCCTTCTCATCTGTTAAGAGAAGGCTTTTATTCAAGCATGTTTCTGCTGCCAAAGAAAAGAGTTTTATAGGTTCATATGAGATTATTGGGGTAACAGCTTAAGAGCACTTACAACCCTAGCCAATATAGGTTCACAGGTTTTTATTAGGGTAATGACCAGGAGAGCCTTTTTAAGCCTAGCCATGCATCCCAAATCTATGACAAGTTCTGGTACACTTGGTAAGTGTAAGCAGGAGCATGTGAGATGAACCGTTTACAAGCAGGTACATGAGAGATGAACCATTTACAAGCAGGTACATGAGAGATGAACCATTTACAAGCAGGTACATGGGAGATGAACCATTTACAAGCAGGTACATGAGAGATGAACCATTTACAAGCAGGAGCATGTGAGATGAACCGTTTACAAGCAGGTACATGAGAGATGAACCATTTACAAGCAGGTACATGAGAGATGAACCATTTACAAGCAGGTACATGGGAGATGAACCATTTACAAGCAGGTACATGAGAGATGAACCATTTACAAGCAGGTACATGAGAGATGAACCATTTACAAGCAGGTACATGAGAGATGAACCATTTACAAGCAGGTACATGAGAGATGAACCATTTACAAGCAGGTACATGAGAGATGAACCATTTACAAGCAGGTACATGAGAGATGAACCATTTACAAGCAGGTACATGGGAGATGAACCATTTACAAGCAGGTACATGAGAGATGAACCATTTACAAGCAGGTACATGAGAGATGAACCATTTACAAGCAGGTACATGGGAGATGAACCATTTACAAGCAGGTACATGGGAGATGAACCATTTACAAGCAGGTACATGAGAGATGAACCATTTACAAGCAGGTACATGGGAGATGAACCATTTACAAGCAGGTACATGAGAGATGAACCATTTACAAGCAGGTACATGAGAGATGAACCATTTACAAGCAGGTACATGAGAGATGAACCATTTACAAGCAGGTACATGAGATGAACCATTTACAAGCAGGTACATGAGAGATGAACCATTTACAAGCAGGTACATGAGAGATGAACCATTTACAAGCAGGTACATGAGAGATGAACCATTTACAAGCAGGTACATGGGAGATGAACCATTTACAAGCAGGTACATGGGAGATGAACCATTTACAAGCAGGTACATGAGAGATGAACCATTTACAAGCAGGTACATGAGAGATGAACCATTTACAAGCAGGTACATGAGAGATGAACCATTTACAAGCAGGTACATGAGAGATGAACCATTTACAAGCAGGTACATGAGAGATGAACCATTTACAAGCAGGTACATGAGAGATGAACCATTTACAAGCAGGTACATGAGACATGAACCATTTACAAGCAGGTACATGAGAGATGAACCATTTACAAGCAGGTACATGAGAGATGAACCATTTACAAGCAGGTACATGAGAGATGAACCATTTACAAGCAGGTACATGGGAGATGAACCATTTACAAGCAGGTACATGAGAGATGAACCATTTACAAGCAGGTACATGAGAGATGAACCATTTACAAGCAGGTACATGAGAGATGAACCATTTACAAGCAGGTACATGAGAGATGAACCATTTACAAGCAGGTACATGAGAGATGAACCATTTACAAGCAGGTACATGAGAGATGAACCATTTACAAGCAGGTACATGGGAGATGAACCATTTACAAGCAGGTACATGGGAGATGAACCATTTACAAGCAGGTACATGGGAGATGAACCATTTACAAGCAGGTACATGAGAGATGAACCATTTACAAGCAGGTACATGAGAGATGAACCATTTACAAGCAGGTACATGGGAGATGAACCATTTACAAGCAGGTACATGGGAGATGAACCATTTACAAGCAGGTACATGAGAGATGAACCATTTACAAGCAGGTACATGGGAGATGAACCATTTACAAGCAGGTACATGAGAGATGAACCATTTACAAGCAGGTACATGAGAGATGAACCATTTACAAGCAGGTACACGAGAGATGAACCATTTACAAGCAGGTACATGAGAGATGAACCAGTTGCAGGCTGCTTGTGTCCATCTGAGATGTAGGTGCCAAATCATAAATGAATTTCATGTTCCCCATCCAATTGTCCAAGTTACACTTGAATTAGGTTAGGGAGGAGCTTTGCCTCACATGACTGGGATGTCTGTTCCAGATACAAGGTAGTTTCTGGGATAACTAGGTCCTGTGCATATCACAGGCAAGGTTTAAGTCTTTACAACAGGTAAGTCTGGTGGTGGTTGTTTTGCAGATATGCAGGAGGATCATAAGAGCAGGGACTAACAATGCCCTGTATGCCAGGCATAGATCTCCCCTCAGCAGCCTGTAGGTGACAGAATACAGGGCTAGGACCCTGAGACAGTCTGCATGGGACATGCTACTTGAACACTGTATTCTTTTAGTGAGTAACCTCTGTAGATGTTCCAGTTGTTGGATATGCCTGGTTATGTACATACTAAAGAGGTTATTGTACTCAATGATAGGTCTGATGAATGCCGAATACAGTGGAACAGTGACTTCCTTGGACCTAGATGCCATAACTTTGTTCATAAGTTACGCAACAAAGAATGATTTCCTCACTACTATAGACACATGATGGTCAAAGGCAAGATTACTGTCTGTGTGTCCCTAAGACCCTGACTATTCTACTGCATTCTAAGTGATTTTCTGTGTCTAAACTGTTTTTGCACTTTAAAGTTTGTAATTGTTGTAAATTGTATCTGTAGGCTACACACTCAAGTGCGCTAGCCGATTCATAGCATTTAAAGCATTTATTGACTGTTTTTTTCTTCTCTATTTGAAAAAAAAAAAAAAATATCTCTTGTTTTCCCGCCTTGCTGAACTAGAATAGTCCAGTATCAGAGTTTGCTGATCCCTGGGCTTTGTCTTGGTTCCTGAAACTGTTCCATATCCATATTTGGAAAAGGGAAGCTTCTTTGCTTACCAGTGGGAGTGGAAAGCACTGAGCAGCCTATTCGTCCATTTCGGAGTGGTACAAGCCAGAAACTAGTAGTCCATTGGCCATTTTGGGTCAATTCCTAGCTCTTTTCAACCCCCTGCTATAAAGCACGCGAAAGTGCGCATTAGCGCGTTTTAGCACGGAGTTGCCACAGGAGCACACAAGAGCAGCGGCGGTTAATCAAGGTTAAACTATTCGGGCTACCTAAAGTCCACTCTTCAAATTTTCCCTTAAAACAGCCTTCCTTGAACTGTACTGCTGATCATACCAGCATATTCTATATATAAAAAGTTCAGCTCTACTTGATTCCTAAGTAGACTATTCTCTATCTATAAAGCTTAGCACTTGCCCCTAAAGTACTTTTTTACTCTGATATAGCACTTTTATTATACATAGTACCCCACCAGCCTAAAACCCCTTTTCTCGATCACCCACATCCCCCGGAGTCTTTTTAAAGTTTTTGTATTCCTTCTAGCATGACGAGGGATCAGTTGCTAGTGTCCTCTCCTGCTCAGCTGGTGAATCTGGGAATATTGAGGCAATGTTACAATTGCCTCGTACACAGACAACCCTCTCCTTCTCCAACAAAACACAAATACATGCGAGAGATGCAACTATACAGCCCAACTGGAGGCTGAGCTCTCTCAACATAAGACTGGTAAGACCAGACAGGAGGAGAAGGTAACCACACACACCACAAACCCAGTCTCACATAGTACTATCACAACTTCAAATCATACACATAAACACACAAAGACATACTCGGAGGCTCTGATCAAAAATCTACCAAAACAGCAGAGGCCACCAAAGCAAACACCCAAACAACTGCCACCTCAGGACAAAACACATGAAACACATAGACCACATAGTCAGTGTGCCAAACAGTCACAGCCCTTAAGGCCAAACACAATGCCAGACACACTCGTCATTGGTGACTCCATAGTCAGACACACTGACGTCCCGCTCACCAGATTGAGTAAGGAGAAGGTCACAGTAAGCTGCCTGTCAGACGCTAGAATCCACCACATAACGCAAGCACTGAGGTCTCTCAACAGCAGGTACAAGTATGACTCAGTCATTGTCCACGCTGGTGTAAACGACCTGAGACATACCTCCTTGGACTACATGAAAAGAGACATAGAGGAGCTCTCTGATTATGTAGCCCAGGCAGGTATGACCCTGACCTTGAGCAGTATCCTACCTTCACCAAGAATGATGCCACAATACAGAGATAAGATGATCAGCTTTAATAATTGGCTTAAACTCTGGTGGCATTCAAAGGGGATCCAATGTCTGTCTGCCTGGGATGACATGCTGGACAAGCCACGTTACTTCGCAAGGGACGATTTGCACCTGTCACCCCTGGGCTTCCAGATATTGGCAAAGGCTTTTGCCACCCCCATAGTGCCTTTTTTAGGCAAGGCTCAAATTCTAAACCTACCACCCTAGAACACAAAAAAGGAAAAAAACTAAGTGTAATGCTGCTCAATGCCAGAAGTCTCAACCTCAAGATGCACACACTCCAGGCCCTTCTCAGTATGGAGAACATCGATGTCTGTGCTGTGACTGAAACCTGGTTCAAGGCTCCTGAGAGCACCCCGGCACTATCAGGTTTTACCTCATATCACGCGTTCCGGCCCCAAAATCCGGACACCACCAAGAAAGGAGGGGGGGGTGTCCATATTCATCAAGGACACCCACACCTCAAGGTTGGTGGCTATGCACGATGCATCAGAGACCATCCAGGTGCAATTAATCATAGGCAAGACTGCTCTGCAATTTGTAGCATGTTACAGGCCACCCTCTCAAACTCAGGAACCTCACATAGCTTTCCTGAAAACACTGGAGGGGATAAATGTATCTCCAAACACCATCATACTAGGTGACTTCAACTACCCGAATATAGACTGGGATCACTATTCAAGCCCCAACACTCTAGCCCAAAGGTTCCTAGAGTTCATAAACTCAAATGCCATGGAACAACTAGTCACCATCCCCACAAGAGGTGAAAACATACTTGATCTCATCATCACGAACATGGGGTCACAATGTTCAACACCGGAAGTATACCCCTCACTGGTGAAATCAGATCATAAACTAATCTCACTGGAAGTCCACATCCCGCCCCCACCTGAGATAAAAAAGACCACAGTGAAGAACTTCTCAAAAGCTGACTTCACACTTCTAAAGACTAGTGTGGTCTCTTTTAAGGCCCCCAAGCCTGCGGAAACCACTACGCAAGCCGCTGAATCACTTACAAATGCCTTCTACCAGCACCTACAGGACTGCATGGATCAGGCAATCCCAAACAAAACAAAGACTCTTTGTACCAAAGGCAAGCGTCCAGTCTGGTGGACCTCAGCCATAAACAAGCTCTACAACAAAAGGAGGAAGCTACTACAAGATAGAGCAAAATCCTTAAAAGGTAAGACACCCTTGATCATTATAAGTAAAAAACTATGATCTCTCATAAAGACATCCAAGGCAAATTTTGAGAGAAAAATCGCTAAGGACTCAAAAGACAATCATAAGGCCTTCTTTAGCTATGTTAGAAACCTGGGAGGAAACTCCCAGATATGCTCAGAACTAGTTCAAAATGATGTAAAAATCACTGAACCTACAAGCATTGCCAACATACTGGCTGACAGGTTCAGTGCAAACTTCTCCCCCCCCCCCCCCCCAAAAGGACAGATATCTATACCTGATGACTGTAGCCCCCCAAACATCTCTAACGCTCAGGTGAGAACTGCTCTCTCCAAGGCGAAAAACACAGCATCCATGGGACCAGATGGTGTCCCCGGCTGTGTGCTCCACGAACTCAATGAGGAATTAAACCCGCAGCTAGGACAGCTGTTTAATCTTAGCCTCACCTCAGGATACGTGCCCAAGGAGTGGCGCATGGCAACTGTGGTCCCACTTCACAAAGGCGGTGCCTCCACCGACCCAGGAAATTACCGCCCCATCAGCTTGACAAGCCTGATCTGCAAAGCTATGGAGAGGATCATAATGGAGCTCATAAATAAAGACATAGGGGACCTGCAGACTTTGGATCCAACCCAGTTTGGCTTTGTCAAAGGCAGATCATGCCTTTTAAACTTGGTTGACTTTTTCGAAACAGTCACCAAGGCCATTGATGAGGGAAAGGCAGTCCACACAGCCTACCTCGACCTGGCAAAGGCCTTCGACACAATACCCCACTCAGGTATCATTGAAAAACTCATCAGCTTAAATGTAAACCCATACGTCACAAGATGGGTTGCAAACTGGCTAAGTGACAGAACCCACAGGGTCAGAGTTGATGGCGCCATGTCAGACTCAAAGCCTGTCACAAGTGGTGTCCCACAGGGCTCAGTCCTGGGCCCACTCTTGTTCGGCATCTACTTTTCAGAAGTACAAACAAACACAGTAGGGTTATGCCTGACAAAATTTGCAGATGACTGCAAACTGGGCGCCATAGTCGAGAACACATCTGACACAGATATCCTACAGAAGGGTCTCATAGAAACGGATAACTGGTGCCAGAACCATGGCCTGAGGTTGAACGCCAAGAAATGCATAGTCATTCCCTTCGGGAAAAACAAGGTTACCCCTAGCTACCATATAGGTGGCAATCCACTGAGCACAGAAGAGGTTATCAGGGATCTGGGGACCCAGGTTGCCAGTAACCTTTCGTTTGACACTCACGTCGCCAAAGTAGTTAGAAAGACCTTCTACATTGCCCACCTAATCATGAAGGGATTCACATCTAGATCAAGGGAGGTCATCGTCCCCCTGTACTCATCACTCATCAGACCAATGATTGAGTACAATGCCCCATTCGGGATGTATCTGACCCGACACCTGCAGCAGCTGGAAAGGCCCCAAAAGTTCCTCACCAAAAGGATAAAGGGTCTCAAAAATATGTCTTATGCTGCCAGACTGAAGGAACTCCAGCTCTATTCAGTCGCTTACCGTCTGCTCAGAGGTGACCTGTGCCTGACATACAAGGCCATGTCCAACCCAGAATTGATGAACATGCTTCACCTCAAAAAAATCTAGATCCCTCAGACCTACAAGGGCGGGAGACTTAAACCTTGACACGGTTATTAATATGACGTGCTGGAGGGACAGATTCATCACCCAGAGACTCCCTATGCTGTGGAACAAAATCCCGGTACATGTGAGGCAGAGCACCTCACTGGCCTTGTTCAAGAGAAATCTTGACCAATGGATGGGAGATCGCAGATATACCCCAGGGATTACCTCGGTGTCACTGCTTGACAGAGGCACAGCAAAATAATGGGCATAGTATCCTTCAAACTAAAGGGGTGGCGAAAGCCACAAAACTCTGGGCTAGGCTTATAAATGCCCTTGGGCAGATAGCCTAGTATGAACCTATGAACCTATGAACTACTGGCTCAGCTCTAAAGGGTGTGTTGTCAATATGATCGTTACCAGGGCTGGATGACTTCCCAGAGGATACTATCATACATTTCTTAGCATCCAGTTTTAGTCCATCCATGGTTTTGACATCAGTTGTTTGTCTGTGTCAGCCCTTCCAGGAGAACATTTGTTCTGGTGTAGGATTCAATGACCGCTCCTAATTTGCAGTAATCTGTAATTTAGTCAGCCAGAGGCAATTGACATTGACCTTGACTTCAGATAAGTAAATACCAAAAAGGAGCGGTCCCAGGATTGATCCCTGAGAGACTGCAGTTGTGACTGGCTTCTTTGTAGTAGTGGACTCCCCAATTCTAACTTCGTGTCTTTTCTGTGATCCAGTTGGATATCCACTGGCTGGCATAAGGGTTTGTACCTAACCCCTTGAGTTTGTCAACAATGCCTGAGTGGGGTATTGTGTCAAATGCCTTACCAGGTCAAGATAGGCAGTGCGAACAATTTTGCCCTCATCTATTACTTTGGTGACCTCCTAAAAGAAGTCCACAAGTTTGATTAGGCATAACCTGCCTTTGACAAAACCAAATTTGGTTGGGTTCAGTGTCTGGAGGTTTTCTATATCATTATTGATCATTTCTATGATGATGTTTTCCATAGTTTTGGTTATGAGACTAGTGAGACTTATGTTTCTTTAGTTTCCAGTGTCTGTAGATGGCCCACTTTTATGCAGAGGGATGACTGCTGCTGTTCTCCACTCATAAGACACACAGCTTGTTTGGAGGCTACTGTTAAATAACAGTTCTAGAGGGCCTGATAGGTTATGTTTCATGCTATGTAAAAGACATCCTGGGATACTGTCTGAGCCCATTGATGCAGTGTTCTTGGCCTTGGGGACTGCATTAAGGACCTGCCCCTAGTGATAACAGGGGGAGTTGTATCTGAAGGTATTCCTTGAGGGAAGATTGCGGGACAGACAGGGGGTAAAGTTACTTTTTTCAATATATGTAGCCTACAAAAGTACATAGATATTGACATTACACCTTGGGGTTTACGAGTGTTTACAGATCCAACTACCCCTTTTGATATGTCTCTAGATACTGACTTAGCTTTCCATAAACGTTGGGTTGCTGCTGCACACCACTGTGTAACTGAATGGCTTCATATTTTAGTCGAAAGAGATCGACTTAAAAAGAACTTTGTACGGATATAAAGAAATTGTGCAGTGATTTATCTACTCATGTCTCACCTGTTGTTATGGATGAATTTCTTAAGCAAACCAATGACAAGCTAAATGGATTATGAACTGACTCTAGTGGAGAGGAAAAAGGGCAAGCTGCTTAGAGATGTGCGAGATTGAGTCTAACAAGGCTTTTCTATCCAGAGCCAACAGAAACAGATCACGCAAGCAAGTTAGGTTTCATCAGGAAGACAAACGTGGACAGAATCGCGCTTCATCAGCGTCTGCCTCAGAAGGTGGTTACATTTCCACGGAGGATGAACATGGAGACATGGACTTTCCTGGACTTCCTTTAGCTCAACAGCCTAATGCCTTTTGCCAGACTTTTCGTCAGGAATCACACCCATCTAACGCTGGTACACAGGGTCAAAAACGCCAACGCGAATTTCCCCACAACGCTGGATATGAACAACAGAGGACAGGGGGTTATAAACGAGGTAAATGATAATTCCCTGCAAAGAGACATTAACAGTTATGTTGTTAATTTATCTAAATATCACTTCAGTGATGCAGAATTATTTGTTTTAGATTTAGGTTTGAATTTTATTCCTACTGTTGTTTCTAGATTACATGACATACAGACAGATGTCTTTGTGTTTGGTAGGAAATTGTACCTTAAATATTTTTTTAGTCAACTCAAGGATGGTGAATGTGAAATGTCGGATGACAGTTGTTCTTTCTCCTCAGATAGCTTTTATTCTTGTGCATCTGAGGAAATAGTTAATGCCTATTTTAAATTTGATACAAGCAATGTTCCTTCATTTAGTCAGTTCACTCCACAAGTGTTACATGGTGAAGTGACTAATTTTGTTAGAATGGTAAACCACTGTACTGGGGTAATGTATGAAAAGTTCATGATAGATAAAAATAATATAAATTATAACATACAGTATAAAGATTGGAAAATTCTGATGGCATTAAGTAAAGAAAATAAGATTATTTTCAAGCCAGCAGACAAAGGCAATAAGTGAGAACTTTTAATAAACTACTTTTGGTGGATCCTTCTTTGTTGGTTCTTCATTTGGCCTGATAGGTTATGTTTCATGCTATGTAAAAGACATCCTGGGATACTGTCTGAGCCCATTGATGCAGTGTTCTTGGCCTTGGGGACTGCATTAAGGACCTGCCCCTAGTGATAACAGGGGAAGTTGTATCTGAAGGTATTCCTTGAGGGAAGATTGCGGGACAGACAGGGGGTAAAGTTGGATCTGGATTTGTTGGCCAGTAGGTTTGGTATAGCTTCTGGCTCAATAATAGGTAGTTCTTTTTACAAAGAGCTCTGCATACAATTGTGTATTGCATTTGAGGTCATGGACATAGCTAAAGAATGCCTTTTGGTTGTCCTTGCCCTGGGAAGCTAAATTTACCTCAACATTTGGTTTTGGTAGACTTTTTGTCCTCTGAGTTGTATGTTTTGTTTGATGAGAGTACTTTTATACTGCTGGGGGCTGAACCTCCTAATTTTTGCCATGATTTTATTCCTTCTGTTATACAGTCTATTGATGATTCCACTAGTGTGGCTTATTTTTTTAGATAGATCTGTACTACTTCCTGGGGGCTACAGCTGCCTCTATACAGTTATTAACATGCTTGTAGAGGGTTTCTTTGAATAGGTCTGCACAGGCAGCATTGTTCTCAGGGTTTATGGAGGCTTGAAATTTGCCAAGTTATCACATAATAGCAGGAAGTTGGCTTTAGAGTAGTTCCTGAATATTCCAGGTTTAGCTGGGGGTCCAGGTTTTATTCTTACTTCAAAGGAGTCCATCTTCTGACCTTGCCAGGGAAGACAATACACTCGGGGGTGTGCAGCATTGTCCCATATTAGAGATGACCAGATCCAGTATGGTTGCACCCCTGGTTGGTGTATTGACAATCTCATCCAGGGAGTTTGTGTTTAAATCCAGGGATGTTTGTGCTTGTATGTTTGGTGTTGTATAGGATTCCCAGTTAATAGTGATTTAATTAAAGTTGTCAATGAATATGGTATTGGGTTGAATGGTGAGTGTTTCCAATAAATTTAAATACATGGTATGGGTTTCCTGGGTCATAGTGGGGAACCTATAGCTTGCAAGGAAGTGATACTGGATTTTGCCTATGTTAATTTTAACATGAAGAAGCTCAAGTGCATTGTTCTGTTGACCAGCCTTTAGGTATATTTATTTTTGATGTAAATTAAGACACCTCCACTTGTAGTCACTGTCTGTGTAGTAGCTGGTCTAAGTGTGTGGAAGTCCTTATAACCTTACACTGTTGGTGTGCTCTCCGTGGCTTTAAACCATGTATCAGTGATGGCACAGATGAGAACATCATTGCCTAGGGTGAAGAGAGCTTCTAGGGAATGGAGTTTTTTGTATAGACTCCTAGCATTGAGCAGTAATACCTTTTAAATTGTCTTGGTGTTGATTTTCGATGTTGGAAGTACTTTCGCTTTGGCATTGCCACAAAAAAGCACTATGGTGGAAAACAATATTTTAGCTAATATTCAGAAGCTTAGAAGGGAGAGGTGCAGACCATCCCTGGCAAAGCAGCATGGTTTGTTGAACATTTACTTCCATGCTGAGAAATATTGCACCACCTTAGAATGACACCAGAAACTAAGTAATTTATTAAAGTCAGTCATCTTTTGTTCATACAGTGGCATCATCCTTGGAGAAGGTAAATACTGCTCAATACTAGGCTCATACCAGCCTGAGACATATATTTTGAGAACTCCATGATGTCTCTCTTCATATAGTCTAGGGAGGTATGTCTCAGGTCATTTACACCCATATGGACTATGACTAAGTCATACTGGTACTTGCGGTACAATGACTTGAGTGCATGTGTAATGTGGCAGGTCTTATCCCCTGATAAGCAACTGACCTGGTAAGCGAGACATCAGTGTCTCACAATGGAGTCTCCAATGACCTGAATGTTGGATTGTATGGTGGTTGCCTTATGGGCTTAGAAGTAGAAGCTCCAAGAGATGTGGCTGTCTGTGTTGATATGGGTTAAGTATGTTTTGTTTGAAAGGGTGCATTTGGAGCTGCTGAGGATATTTGTTGTGTGCTTCATCTAGGAGGTCTTTGAGGTTTAAGAAAGTAACATTTAAGTTCCTCAACATATGTGGGTCTCTGTCTCCTTTGAATTGTTTGTGATGGGTGAGAATGTTTGCTGACAACCTTAAACCTTATTGACATTAGGAGTACTTTTATATGAGTGCTTTGCCTCCAGTGACATTGTATAAATACATTTCTCACGTACCATATCAATTTGTTTGAGAATTAACTAGTTGTCAGTAATCATGAGATAATTTCTACATTGCCTCAGGATGTTAATATCAGACAAGCTGTTAATGGAGATAGTGGGGAAAGTTCATAGCCATGGCAACAGATCCTTTTTATTGATTAGACAGCTGGAGTGAGAATATAAGGCAATATCAAGAGTATCTGGTTTGCAACTCTTGGGGGCAATTTTGTCATTGCAAACTAGTTGTCCTGTGTGCAACTCGGTATTGGTGAAATTTCAATGGTATTTTTACAGGAAAAAATGTCACTCAAGGTGTCTGCATCTATATAGAGCACTGCCAAACACTTGATGGGGAAACCAATAAGTAGACCCTGAATATTTTATAGATGGAGTACTTAGGCAGATATTCTGAAGTTAGAAACAAATCAAGCAGTACATACAGAAAACAAATATTTAGCTTGTCAAGAATCATGAAAAGAGGGAGTCATGTGAATGGCTGCTGCCTGGCTTCTACTAGTGCTGGTCTCACCACAGCTTCACTTTGCTGGGATAGAATGTTCCTTTGCTTCTTCTCTCACCAGAAGCAAAACATTAGCACCAATCTCAAGATAAGAAGCAGGCCAAAGCCTTTTTGGTGGTCCACAGTCTTGTCCCAGATGATGCAAGGGTCTGTAGGCTTGTAACTTTTTCCTGGTAGAATAGAAATCAGATCAATCAGGAACATCAAGCACAGACACTCACTGCTCAACTAGAAACAGTTAGCTTCTCTCACAAGGATCAAAATACAAGCACAGATTCCAAGCTCGCACCTATGAAGCAGTTGTTAGGATTTCCAGGGATCAGCAGTCTCTAGAAAATGTCCCTGTGCTGCTCCTCTCACCTGAAGCAAAACAGAAGCACTAATCTCAAGATGACTACTGAAAGGCAGAATGTGGGTTCGCCGGTAATTGGTGGTCTTGGAGTAGATGTTGCAGATTTTAACTCATTCTCTCCAGTACAGCTCTGTTGAGTGCATACTTTTAACTCCCAGTGGGTGTGGCTTGAGTCTTTAAGGTGATAACTTGATTTTTTACAGTTCAAACAAATATTCATACCTCTGGAATCATAAGTGTTACTAGAAAACTGTAAATGGCAAACTATTCTAGGTAATTTCATTTTTACATTAGTGCCATTCATTTAGTTTGGTACTTTAAACTTGATTTTATAAGCCAAGATAAAAGGCAGTGAATATTAATTTTGTAATGATGTATAAATAGTTTTATTTATTTTGATTTATTTATTGACATTTGTTAACTGGGTTGGTCCAGCTGGGCTTGTGGCCCATTTTCAGTGGAGAACCCAGAAAAGCTCCTTTCACAAAGTTGGAGTTAAAACATTTGAGTCAAAAGAATTACAAAACATTTCTTTAAACAAAGTTAAAGACACAAAGTAAAATGCATGCACAAAAGAATATACACATGTTTTTACAGAGAAACAATATATTTACATATTTACATAAGAATTGTGTCCATCAGTATTGATTGCATTTAGTAAGTATCCATGTAATTGAATACTTAGATGAAAGGGGAGGGATTGTTTAGGTGTGTATGTGGGCTATGGGAAGCTTAGGTTGGGTCTTGACCAGGGCAAATTTTGGAGTTAAGTAGATGAAGTTTGAGTTCATTTTTAAAATGTGATGGGTGGGTGATGGAATGTATGTCTAGGGGAAGTTTGTTCCAAGCATGGGCCACAGTGTGTTTATATAGACGTTTGCCTACTGTTTTTTTTTTGGGTTGGTAGATGTCTAGTAGTTGCTGATTAGAGGTACGGAGAGTCTGGCGTGGAGTATAGATGGAGACGAAGGAAGAGAAAGCTGGACAGGATGAAGGTTTATAAAGAATGAAGTGTAACATTTGAAATTGTGATTGCAGTAGTTGGGGGAGTTTAAGCCACTGCAGTGAGTTTAGGGTGAGGCAGTGATGTGCATTGTATGGAGAGTTTGAGATAAATCTAGCCATCTTATGGTAAGTTTGAAGTTCGTTCAAGGTTGTGGATTGAATGCTGGTAAGAACTGGGGCAGGATATGGAAGGGAGGGGGGTAAGAGTGCCTGTGCAAGGGAGAGTCTGGCATTAGGGGTTAGAAAATTTTTGCTGCGATACTGTAAATCTAGTTTCTGGTGTGTCTTTTTTATACATTGGAATATGTGAAGGTTGAATTTGAGTTCATCATCAATGATGACTCCAAGGAGTTTTGTGTGTGTTTCAGGTTATATTACTGTATTGTTAGAAGATGTAATAGCAAACGTGGATTTGTGGTAAGTGAGAGAATGGGAAAAAAAGGAGTAAGAGTTTGGTCATCTTAGGGTTAAGGATAAGTAGATTATCAGACAGCCACTGTTCAGTGGATAGAAAGGCATGTTGTGTTAGGGTATGGAGTTCACAGATATTGTTAGAGATGGAGATGAGAGTTGAGTCGTGGGTGTACTGGATGAGGGAGGATTGTTTACAAGATGTATAGAGATCATTGGTAAAGACATTAAACAGAAGAGGACCCAAGATGGAACCTTGTGGTACTCTGGTTGGGACAGGTATAAATGGAGAACAGGATGAGAGCCATTTAACAGATTGCTGCCTGTAGGATAGGTAACTGGAGAACCAGGAGTGGGAGGTGGAAGATAGGTTGAGATTAGCAAGTTTAGATAGTAGGGGGTGGGAGACTGTATCAAAGGCTTTGGAAATGTCAAGGAAGAGACCAGATATGAGTTTGTTACCTTGGGCCTCAGCAATGGTATGTGTGAAAGATAGGAGGGCAGTAGTTGTCCAGTTTTTAGGATGGAAACCGTGCTGAGTGGGAGTGAGAAGGTTATTCTGGAATGATTGCATTTTTCAAGACTCTTAGAGATAGAATGGTAATGGGTTGGTAGTTAGATGGGTCTGTAGAGTTTCCTCCATTATACAGGGGAATAGTAAAGAAATATTTTGATAGGGTAGAGATTGGTGGATTCCTGAATATATCTATTGATTAGAATAGATATAGGATAGGCAATGCATTCAGCAGCAAGTTTGAGGAAGGTAGGAGGTGGATTATCAGTGGAGGGGAGAGCAGGGTTTGAGCTTTAAAAGAAGAGACCTGATGTAGGAACAGGGTGAAAGGAGAATAGATTTTTGCTTGGAGGGTTGGGTGGGATAGACAGAGAAGTTTTGCTACAGTTGGATGGTATGAGTGTTTGGAAGGGTGTCAGTGTTTATTGAGGAGGGTAGAGGTTTCCTGAGGGGATGTTTGGGTAAGGGAAGGCGTTTGAGGGACAGCCTGGAGAAAGAATTCTGTTAAGAATAGACCAAAACTTCAGAGGGTTGGATTTGCTATTCAGCTGAGTAGAGTTATAGTAGGACTTTTTGTCATTAGTTTGTTTCTTAGTAACATTCCTAAGATGTCTATATATGTGTGGTAGGAGTAGTTCTTTTGTTTTGATCCAGGCTTTCCAAGCATTATCTCTCTTGTGCATAAGGGACCTAGTTTCTTTGGAAAGCCAGGGAGCATAATTGGATTTTATTCTAATCTTTCTAGAGGGATAAAGGAAGTTTAGGGTATTGAGGAACATGCTATTGAACATACTGACTGCATCATTGAGAGGGACTTGTCTAAGGATGGATCAGTCTGTACTTGAAAGAATGGAGCTGAATTGGGATATGCTAAAGTTAGAGAGTTTATGACAATCTCTGTAAAGGTGGGGTTTGGGAGGTTGGGTGGAGTGTCTTAGGACAGAAGTGGGGAGGTGGCCACTAAGGGAGTCTGGTAAGGTAGTGGGGTTGTGGTAGTGGTGGAGGTAGTTGGTGAGAATCCAGTCAATTATGGAGCTGGAAGATGAGTTTTTATCGAGGTGGGTGGGGGAAGATATCAGTTGATGGAAACCATGTAGGTTGATACTGAGTTGTGGAGAGTCAGTTGTAAGTTTGGTCCAATCTAAGTTGACATCTCCTAAGTTGAGGGTTTCATAGGGTATATTGTTGGAAAACTAGGATAGGATATTCTCTAAGATGGGAAAATTATTCCCATGGGGGATATAGATGGAAGCAACACCAAGTTTCTTGTGAGGATTAAGGTGGCAGTTTAGGATGATAAGATCAGCTGGGTGGAAGTCGGTGATGGGTGTGGTAGAAGGAGAGAGTTTGAGGCTATTGGAATAGAGGATGGCTCCAACCCCTTTTTTGGGGAATCTGTCAGAGTGATAGATTTTATAGCTAGGTGGGAGTATTTCATTATTAGTGATATGTGGCTTAAGCCAAGTTTTAGATAAGGAAAGGATGTGAGGGATGGTATGGGCTATCCAGGTGTGTAGCTTGGTGATTTTATTAGTTATGCTTTGAATAAATATTTAGTGAGTATATAGACAGGTGCTTGGATAATGATGAGTTTAGTGTATGAGGCTGGGGATGGTGAGAGGTATGTGGAGAGGATAAGGTGGATAAAGGCTTGAGGGATATGTGGCTGTGAAGAAAGGGAGAGGGGCCTGGGTTGGGATGGGTGTCCCCAAAGCTCAGTAGTTTTTTTGTGATAAGAGAGTATAGTAATAGGTACATGAAGTTTGTGTAGCTTTGGTTTAGATTTGCAGGTAGGTGGGAGGATTTGAAGTCTAGACAGTTTATGAAGACGTGGTGGAAAGGTTGAACAGAGCTGGGGAGATAATAAAGGGGGATGTTGAATGAGTGTCATAGGTATAGGAGCTTGGAGAAGATATCAGTGCATAGGAAAGGTGGGAGTGATAAGAGGTTAGAGTGGAGAGAAGTAAAAGAAGTCTAGTGGAAATAAGGTATTGCATATTAGAATGTGGGTAGAGAGATTGTAGGGTGGGTATAATAGTTAAGGGAAGGAAGTTTCACAGGAAGTTGTTAGTCATTGGATGATGAGAGAGGAAGGGGAGAGAGTGGTTGGTATAAAGGAAATTGTAATGGGGTGGATGAGAATGGGGGTAGGGTAGGGGAGCAAAGTAAGGCTACACCAATGGAGAAAACCTCAGAAAAAACAATCTAGTTAGGATTTCATCCTTGACAAACAGGGTTTTAGCACTGGCTTGTTTCTAAATTACTCCCCAGTATCTTCTCCCATTTCATAAACTGTGAGGTACCTTCATGCGATCTTATACACAAGGAATTAGCCTAACTACAAAGGCCATTTTCAGCCACAATCTAGCTACAGCACATAAACAGCTTATGATATCTCAGTAACCATTCAGCCAAGACACACACTACAAGTAGGATTTTATTTTTTTTGCCAAATGTTTTTGTTCATTTTATAACACAATAACTTAACACTATAGTAACAAAAGCTAAATAAATAAATCAACTATATACAATGTTCATAACTAAAAAAGCAAAATAATCTCATTCTTACAAACGTATTTCACAAGATGAATAAACTCAACTTTAACAGATTGGAATTTCCAATTTTTAGTAATAATTTTCCTTGCTATAGAGAGGATAGACTATAGTAAAATGTTTGTTTTTTAGGAATGACTTCAGGAATATTGAGAAGGATAAAGGAGTCAGAAATTATGCAGTTGTCATTCCATAGAGCTTTACAAAGATATTTGAAGTCTAACCAAAATGGGGAAATTATTTTGCAATTAACAACCATATGTATCCAGTCAGCATCAGGGCGTCCACATCTCCAGCATTTCATTTTATCTTTCTTAAACATTATTGCTAGCCTATGTGGGGTGAAAAAACATCTATGTAAAAATTTCCATGTGTATACATGCCAGAACAGGGAAGATGTGGATTCCTTCACCGACTGTAAACAAAGCTTTTTATCTTTTTCTGAGAATACTTGTCGAACTTCATTTGAATAATTCCAAAAAGAAACATCTGTTTTGCTAAAATAATTTCTGAGAATTTTATAAATAACAGATATGTATGAAATGTTCTTGGGTGAGCTATTAATAATTGTTGAGATAAAATCCAAGATTTTTAAGTTACTCTTATTGTATGCCTCTAATGAGGGTACAAGTTTAATATTTATAAAATCTTTACAAGTTTGTATGTCCAGCTAATTGCAATTTTGCAGACTATATCTGCTGATCAAATAGTCTGCAGAACCTACTTTATTAGTGGAGAGAAATTTATGCCAGTAGAATAGATCACCCTTCTTAAATTCTAACATTTTCTGAGTATCAAAATATATCAAACATTCATTTGTGTAAGCAAATGGAAACATAATTATTAATAAATTCTTAATTGATTAGAAACCATAAGCTTTTTAACAGTAATATTTGGTTTATAAGAGGTGGAAGAACAAGTTTTAACCTTTCACTTTGAATGTATGTTTTTAAAATCCATATAAAGATGTATGCTTTAACCATATACTCAAATACAATGTCCTATTACTATTAAGAAGTAAGGTTTCATGTATTGATTTCTAATGTGATGTATAAGAATTATTATTCCAAAGCAACACTATGTTAATAAATGTGGAGTTTAAATAAAAATCAGTATTTGGAAACCCTATGCCTCCTCCATCCCAGCTTGTGGTGTGCCAGAAAAGAGAAATTCTTGTTTTTTGGATACCAAAGGAAGTTGAGTAATAAGTTATTAATTTCCTGTTTAATTTTGACAGGTGGGGTAATTATTGGAACTTGGGGGGAATTATTAGAGCTTGGCCAATAAATTAGATTTTAGGTAACCGTATCATTTTGATTAAAGTTTGTCTTCAAATATGAAGAAGAGTCTGTTCCAACTGTCTGTTAGAGTAGTAACTGAGTTTATAAGTTGTTGGTAATTAGATGTGAGTGATTTTTTTATAATTAGACTCAATAATGATACCTAGATATTTAATATGAGTGCCCTTCCAGTTTGTCCCTTTTTGATCTAAGTTTCATAATAATATTTTTATTTACTATAAGTACTTGAGTTGTGTTGTGATTGAATTTTAGTCCAGAGATGTTTGCAAAGAAGTCTAGATTATGTAATAGGTGATCTATTGAGTTTTCAATAGCATTAGAAGTTATTAGTATGTCATCAGCAAAGAGCTGTATCTTGGGGGATAATTTGACACTTTATATCCTTTAATGCTCTCAGGATTTTCTTCATATAGCTGTGAGCTTTCATATGAAGATATCCAGTTCTGTCCGTGTTACCTGAATTTTGAGATATTTAGAAAAATGACAATTAACTGCAGTACAAATAAACAGTATACCAATATTATACAATATCTCTTAGCTGCATTAGGCAGAGGTCCAATATCACTACAATTATGTTTGCAATAATGTATGGTTTAAAATGAAATCTTCTGATACCTTGTTTGTAGCTTGGTTTTAGAATTATTAATGCAAATATGAACAAGCAAAATTTGATGTCTAGAGATGTCAGATGTCAGTAGGAGTTAATTGCAGAAATGCATGGAGGTGCACTCGGCGATAATGAGTTACAGGTAAGATAGAAAATGGGTTAATAGCCTAAAGGCTGCAGTGTTCACTAAGCAGTTAGATATCAACATGGCAGTAAATAAGCTTTAACTATCTAAGTGGAGACCCACTAATTTTAAAATAGCAAGATAGATTGGAATGGGTTGGGCACTTTGTATTTTGGTTCAATGAAATACAGTGAGATGACCAATGCATTTAAATAGTTGAAGGGAAGTGATCTCACAAAATAATAACTTGTGCTTTCTCATAACAGCCAATGAAAGGGGAGAGGGAAGCAGCTATGTAGTCAAATTAACATAAGGGGCAGGCAGCTGGAAAGATAGTTGAGTTTAAAAACATAACAGCTCAAGAGTGGGAGGGTGGTATAAACTTAATTTATATGCGACTCCCAAGAAACACAGCTGGGGCCTCTTTCCTAGCTTAAATAAGAATTTAAAAGCAGAATACAAGTAAAGCACAGTGTAAAGAAAACAAATCACAACATACAAAATAGAAAAAAAACAATAAAATAATATAAAATACCAGAAATCAAAAGCAAACTAATCCTTCCCTCACAACAAGTTGTGTCACAGTCTGGATGAGCTTTTCCAGTAAAGTCTTGAAATGTTTTATTTTACCCCTTAAATAGAAGGTTTAGCTCCTAGCTTCACTCTCACTTCTGAGGTAATTAATATTAATTGACCTGTTCTAATTTCTGTGTGACTCACAGACACAGCTGTGGTCTCTTTCCTAGTTTAAATATGCAATTAAAAGCAGGACACAAGTAAAACACAGGGTAAAGAAAACAAATCACAGTATACAACACAGAAGGCAATAAAGTAATACAAAATACAAGAAATCAGAAGCAAACTTACCTTTCCCTTACAGCAAGTTATGACAGAGTCTGGATGAGCTTTTCCAGTAAAGCCTTTATTTTTTTTATTTTTACCCCTTAAATATAACCCAGTTTTACCCAATATATGGCTCCTTGTACAAGAGGATGGCATGAGTTTATCCCTATGTCTTGGTTATATTACAGATTGCCATTGTTCATTAAAGATATAGGCATTACCCCAAGTGTGAATTTGCAATTCCCCATCCATTGATCCAGATTGCATTTGTTGAAGGCCAGGCAAGGGCTCTGCTTAATGTGAATAGGAAGCCTGTTCAAAAGAAGGGGCAATCTCTGAGACATATATCTGTCTCTCTAGCAAGTTTTGTTTGAGTTGCTGACTAAGTTTAAATCCACAAATTGGGTGACTCTCATACTGTTTGACTTGCTATGTTTAGCAGCTCCACCGGGGCTCAATTTGTGAGTGCCTTGTAGGTCAGACATAGGTCACCCCTTAATAGTCAATAGGAGGCAGATTAAAGGGATATGACTTTTAGTCTATCCACATAAGACATGTTGTTTACACCATGTATTTCCTTTGTGAGGAACCTCTGGGGTCAATCCAGCTGCCTAGTCAAGTACATGCCAAATGGCACATTGTGCTTGATTATTGGTCTAATGAGGGATGAATACAGTGGGAATATAATTTCCTTAGATCTGGATGCCATACCTCTACTTATAAGTTGTGCCATATAGAAGGACTTACTCAACATTGGAGACATTGTGTTCAAAATTCATGCCACTGTCTATCAATGTACCTAGATCTATCACTTCTGAGTCTACTCTTAGGAGGTGTGATATTGATGATGTAATTTGCACTGGTATTTGACTCCCTAAAGGGTATGATAATACATTTTTTGCATTTAGTTTTAGGCTAAGGTTCTGGCACTAATCATTTGTCTGATCTAGACTCTCCTGAAGGATATCTACATTGGTGAGGGATTCAGTGATTGTCCCCAGCTTGCTGTCATTGGCAGACTTTGTCATCCTGAGGCCTTCCACATTAGCATTGACTTCAAAGAAGTATATTCTAAACAGGAGTGATCCCAGCACTGAGTCCTGGTGGTACCAATAGTAACTGGCCTCTTGCTGTATCTGGATTCACCCACTTTAAACACGTGTCCTGATCAGAAACCAGTTGGCTGGTGATGTAGGGATTCATGCCCGGGTTTGTGAGTTTATTTGTAATACCTGAGTGGGGAATTGTGTCAAATGCTTTGACCAGGTTAAGGTAGATGGTATGTACTATTTTTTACCCTCGTCCATGTCCTTAGTGACTTTAAGAAATCCACCGGATTCAATAGACATGATCTCCCGTTGATAAAGCTAAATTAGGTCAGGTACAATGTTTGAAATTTCCTTTGTCATTATTTATAAGGTCCATGATTATTCTTTTCATGGCCTTACATATAGGACTAGTCAAACTTATGGGTCTGCAATTTCCCAGGTCAGTAGAAGGTCCCCCTTTCTACATAGGGATGACTGTTCCTGTCCTCTACTGTATCAGGATAAAGATAGTTCAGTGGCTGTGGTTAAATAGAGGTTCTAATAAGTTCTGATTTTAGCTCTTTAAGAGGCAACCTGGTATATCATCAGGCCCTATTGTAGCCAAGTTATTAGCTTTAGAGAGTGCAGTGGTAACCTGTTCTTTGGTAAATAATTGGTGGTGGATTGATGCAGGGTATTTATTGAGGGGGACTGGGGGTGATGAGGTAAAACTTGTGCTGAATTTACTGGCCAGTAGATTTGCTATATCTTCTTCCTGAGTATAGGTGATGGTATCTTACAACTAATTCCACACATTAGTGGTTGTTGCCCTTGAGACTGCAGAGATAACTGAGAAATCTCATATGGTTATCCTTAGCTTTGGAGGCTATTTTTTACCTCAAAGTCTGCTTTTAGAGACTTGACAATTCCCTGATTCACTTGATTAGACTAATGAAGGAATTTTTGCTCTGTTGTGTACATTCCCTCTTACTTCTCAGCAGGATTTTCATTCTTCTCTTGTACAACCTATTAATACCATGGGTTCACCAGGATGGCTTGTTTTTTGCAGTTTTGCCTGGCTTTATTTCACAACTGGTCATTTCTATGCAGTTCTTGTATGGTCATACAGAGCTTTTGTGTACACCTCTGCATAGGTTTCTGTTTTTTTCTGAATTTGGGGGAGCTTGGAAACTAGCTATCTCATCCCTTAATAGGGGTAGTTTACCTTAGAGAACTTCTTAAAGTTTTTGGGGTTAGGTGGGAGACTAGTCTTATCTTTATTTCAATGGAAATGACTTTGTGATCTGATCTTACCAGTGAGGACACCACACTTGGAGGGAGGGGGTGCACCGCACTATAGGGATGTAAAATGTTTTGGCTAATATCCGGAAGCCTAGAGGTGACAGGTGAAGACCATCCCTGGCAAAGCAGCATGGCCTATCAACTGTATCCTCCCAGGCTGAAAAGTATTGGACCACTTTGGAATGATACCAGTAGCTAAGCCAACTGTTAGTCATCCTCGGCTGGTATTGCGGCATCATCCTTCAAGATGGTAGAATGCTGCTCAATGCTAGCCTAATATCTGCCTGTGATACATATTCTGAGAACTCAATCATGTCTGTCTTTATATCGTCCAAGGAGGTACATCTCATGTCATTCACATGACTCACTGATTCATTGGACTATGAGTCATACTATTACTTAGGGGTAAGTGAACTGAGTGCTTGTGTGATCTGGTAGATCCTGGCCTCTGACAGGCAACTAACTGTAACCTCCTCCTTATCCAGGGACATCAGTGTGTCTCACAATGGAGTCTCCTATGACTAGAATATTGGGTTATTGAGTGCTTTGCCTCATGGACTTGGTAGTTGAGACAATGAGATGTGGCTTTATTTGTTGTGATGGGTATTGTCTTTGTGTGCATGCAGAGTTTCTAAGAGCTGCACCTGAGAGGTCTTTGAAGTTTGGGTAACTTACATGTGAGCACCTTTCCATATGTCTGTCTATGTGTGTGGTCCTTTGCGAGTGTGGTGAGTGATGTGTGTGAGTTGCTGACAAGCTGTTTGTTGCTTTTGCTGTCTGCGTACAAGAGTATAACCTCCTATGTCAGTGTGCAAATACATCTCTCATATACTTGTATTTGTTCAAGAATTAAGTGGTTGTCAGTGCACCTAAGGTAATTGTTACATTGACCGGAAATGTAAAAACCAAGGAAAACCAGTAATGTAGAAGTCAAAAACCACCAGCTGAAGCAATAATCCACCAGCGAGATTGGAGATGTAGAAGTCAAAAACCAATCTCGCTGGTGGATTATTGCTTCAGCTGGTGATTATTAATTGTTACATTGGCTCGGGATGACCAGAACATATCTAAACAATCCTACCTTGTTTTGTGATTTACTGTGGATTTGACTGGTAAGATAAGTTTTATGTGAATTTATATTTTATTTATCACTGTTTTGTACTGTTTATAGGTAGGAAGGGCTAACTTGTTAACAATATTTACTTTGATTCATATTTTGTTGTTTTAATTTTTATTTCACAGTTGGTTGTTATGGATAGGTTTTAGACAGGCAAGGTTTAGCCATCCCAAGGGGCCTAGACAGCTATAAATTCAGACAGACTGCAGAGAAGAAAATCCAGAGCACATCTATGAAATCCTACCTTGGTTTGTGATTTACTGTGGAGTTGACTAGTAAGAAGTTTTATTTGAATTTATATTTTGTTATTGCTGTGTTTCACTCTTTGTAGGTAAGAAGTAAAGCTTGTTAGCAAGCTTTAGTTTGATTCATATTTTGTTGGTTAACCTTTAAGTTCACTGTTGGTTCTTAGAAAGGGATAGGTCTTAGACAGGCAAGCTCTAGCCTTCCCAAGGGGCCTAGACAGCTGTAAATTCACACAGACTGCAGAGAGGACAATCCGGAGTATATTTAAACAATACTACCTTGGTTTATGATTTACTGTGAAGTTGACTGTAAGATAAGTTTTATGTGAATTTATATTTTATTTATCACTGTTTTGTACTGTTTGTAAGTTGGAAGGGCTAACTTGTTAACAAGATTTACTTTGATTCATATTTTGTTGTTTTAATTTTAATTTCACTGTTGGTTCTTAGAAAGGGGTAGGTTTTAGACAGGCAATCTCTAGCCACCCCAAGGGGCCTATATAGCTATAAATTCACACAGACTGCAGAGAGGAAAGTCCAGAGCATGTCTAAACAATCCTTCCATAGTTTGTGATTTGTTGATCTTTCCTGTTAGAAAGATGTGTGACTGCAAGCAATAGTGAGTAGAAGCTACCACGCCCAACGTAAAGGAATTACAGCTTATGTCTGGCTTGCAGAACTTTTACGGTCAGAACAACTTTATTGTACTTCCATATTTGTTTAGTTGTATATTGCTTGTGTGATTTTTCTCATAGAAGTTGATTTAAGTTCTTTATGAATTCTGTGGTTACTGATTTTGATTATTCTTTTCTTTTACAACATTTTATTTGTTTGAAGCTGTATATGGATTCCTTAAATGAGTATGCAATTAATGATTTGCTAATGCACAAATATCTTGTACAGTGTAATAAATGCTATGCATATTTCAAGGTAACAGCTGACAACACTGGTGATCTGTGTTCCTCATGTCAAAAGGTGAATAATTTGCTTACCATTGTTAGAAGTAAATCTAGACTTGATGATTACACTTGTGCAATTGGCATTGCTTGCAGAACTGTTTCATATATTAATGACTGGACTGGTGAGGTAAATAATGTTCGGCAAAGAATGAATAGAAGGCATTTAGGAAATGATGCATCCATTGTCTGTAATGATCATTCAACCCCTATGAAACAAGATGATGCCCCTGTCAACTTGTATTCAGCAATCTGAGGATCCGGGTTGTTTGGAAGGAAACAAAAGAAGAAAGAAAGGAAGAAGTTCTCAACAAATAACAAGGAAGAAAAAGAAACTGATTAATGTCTGTAAAGTAAAGGGGGTATGTACTAAAAGGGACTCTGCTATGTAACACACTTCTTCAGCCTACACAAAAAGGCATTGTTTTTCCAAAAAAGTAGGTAGAAAAAAGAGGCAAGGGGCAGGTGAAAAGGAAGAAATCTAAATTGAATGTGGGAAGACTGAAGAACATTACTGTAAGAAAAATGAGAGAGACAAATGTTGACTACATGACTCAAGCTGTGGCTTTACAATGCCAGCTGGATGAGAATTTAGTGCACAATGAAAACAAGTGGGATTAATAAGACTAATTGTGATGAAGATCTATCCTTTGTAACAATTGACAGAGCAGATATTACTGTACTAGAAGTTTAAGATTCTTCAGAGCTGGTTAGCAAAGATATTTTTGTAATTTGAGATTTGATTATTAGAGGAACTGATACTTATATTTGCAGAGAAGTTAATGAACATTGAATGGTGTTATGCATGCCAGGATAAAAAAATAAAAGATGCGAGACAAGCCTTTGATTGCCTTAATGTAAGGAAGTACAGATCTATTTTTATTCATGTTGATACAGATGATCTCCTCTGCAAGGACCCTCTGACTGTCAGTAGGGAATTTACAGCCCTCTTAGACAGTATAGCTTGTACTGGTGTTAGGACAGCTATGTTTTTCAGAAATCACCTATAGAAAGGATAGTCAGGTCATCATAAATGAAAAGATTTTTGGGGTAAATACCTACATGGAAAACATGTCCTGTTTTAAAAAATGGAAATGTGTAGAGCATCAAAGTCTAGTTTTGGGCACACGTATTCAGACAGGATGGCATGCATTTAAGATCAGGGAAGAGAATTTTTGTAGCAGATATTCTGCAATATTTGCCAAACACTAGACAGGATTTTTGCCAGGTCAAAAATGTAGTAGTTCACATATATCAACATCTGATGCATCTCTGATGGGGGTTAATCAAAGTCTAAGTAAACTTTATTGTCATACAGATCAACACAGAGGAAAAAGTGTGTGTCACTGCATGAAATTTCGATATTCAGGCTCGTACCATAAGAATAAAGTTTTTTTAATTGGAAAATTTGCTACATTCCCTCAAGATTGATGTTATTGTTTGTGAAATATGGTTAAAGAACAATGACTGGAAACCAGGTCTGTCAGGGTATAAATGGTTTTACTGTAACAGACATTCTAACAAAAATCAGGTGGAGGTGTTATGATGGGGATTAAAGATAGTTATGAGACCTGTGATTATTACATGTTCAGTGATAATGCTAATATTATAGTGTGTGTAACTGTGATGATAAAGACCACCCTGGAACATGTAACAATTGTTGGAGTATATAGACCACCAAAGTCAAGTGCAGATGACCTACACCAGTGGTGCACAACCTTTTTGTGGGGAGGGCCTCTACATGAATCCTTAATGCATCTGCGGGCCACCTCAAAACATAGTAAGTAATTACGAGTTCAAAATAGGTACAGGTGACTGGCATTTTTAGTTAAGACAGCAGTCATGAAATTGCCTGTTTTCTACATCAACTTTTCTGTTTAACTTTATTCTGGCTTGCAGCCATGACTTATCACCAACTCTTGCAGAAAGGTACTACTGTTTACAGACTACAAGTTATAAACTACAAAGAATAGATACTTCAGCAGCTAAAATTAGAGGTGTGTGCAACTGCAGTCAGTTAGGTAAGTAAGCATGTGCTGGAAAGTGTGCATGACTGGAGTAAGGCATAGCATTTTTTCACTTTTTTTTTTAAAATTTTTTGGTTACTCTCTGAGGGCGGGATGGTGTTGCATCAAGGACTGGATTTGTCCCCGGGGCCGGATCTTGTGCACCACTGACCTAGAGGAATTCATACATTTCTTGCATAAAACACAGGAAGAAAAAATAATATTAGCTGGGACATAAATTTACCAGAAACTGACTGGAATAATATTAATTCAACAACATTAGTAAAGAAATTATTCAAATTGTATATTCAGGAACAACAAACTGCTTCAGATTGTAAAAAACTCACCAGGGGACAGAACATAGTAGAGATTGTGTTCCTAAAGAAATTACTGTTAAAGTCAAGTTTTGCCACCACTGATGTGCAGTGATTATGAGGTTATAAAGGTTAATTTGTTGCTAGATAATTCTGCAAAACTGAAATCTAAACCAATGCACAGAAGCTTAATTCCAGATTATATGGAAGCAAAACAGTCACTATGTAAAACTAACTGGAGGGAGGTGTTCAGTGGAAAAACTGCGGATGGAATGTGGAAAGTTTTGAAAGAGAAATTGTCTGAGTGCAAAAAACAAAAAAAGTTTAACATCAACATATAGGCATATATTTCCATAAGAACAAGACACCTGATTAAAGTGAGAGACAAAAAATATAAGAAATGGAAGACAGGTCAAGCTACAACTTTGTAAACCGAAATAAGCTGGGCAAACAGATTGAGCGTAATATGAGATGAGATCAAGAAAAATTTGAAGACAATTTATATATAGATATTGAGCATAGTAGGAAACCTTTTCATAGATACACAAGATGTGGAAGGAGTAAATACATACAAATTGATAAACTGTGTGCAGATTCTAAAATGTATTCTCAGACACAACAGATTATAGATATATTTACAAAATATTATGCAAAACAGTTTGGCTCCACAAAAGGAGTGATAAAGTTGTGTAGTCACATCCAGGTAACCTTGGATACTAGCATCAAATTAGATTATATTGAAAAAGAGCTGTGCAAACTGGTTCCAAACAAAGCACAGGGAGGAGATGGGATTAGTAATAATGACCTGAGAACACTTCAGGAAGAACTTACACTACCATTATATCTATTATTCACTAGGTAATATAAATATGAGGAGATTCCTCAAGATTGGAGACATGCGCTTGTTAAACCTGTCTTTAAGGGGTAGGGGAGTAGGACAAACCGAGTCATATAGACTATTAAGTCTCCTTTCATGTTGTGGAAAAATAATGGAGAAGGTAATATTGGATAAGTTATTGCCAGAATTGGTAGGTTGGGACTTGAAACTATGTATCAGCATACATATGTTGAAAACAGATCTATTACCACCTGTAACATGATGTTCTATAACATTATAATGACAGCTAAAAATGAAAAATTGTGCTGTGATGTAATTTTATAGAGATTTAAATTCAGCATTTGACAGGGTCTTACACAAAACATTGATCAATAAATTATAACAACTAGGTATTGATATACTCTTGACAAGATGGATAGCTGCATTGCTTACAAATAGTACATGGCAAGTATCATGCAGCAACTGGACAGGTGAAATTCCTGGTTACTGTCAGGGTATCCCACAGGGCTTTGTACTAGGCCCTTACTTGTTTATATTGTATCTTTCAGACCTAACTTTTTCATCTGAGTTGTTCTACAGTCTATAACCAGATGACCTGAAATTGGGTAAACTGATTACATGTGTTATAGATAAGGCATGTCTGCAAAATAGTTTGATTAAATTGATCATTTGGGCACAGGAGAATAATATGATGATAAATACATCAAAAGCTAAGCATATGAAATTTGGAAGACATAAACTGAAAGGTGAATATTTAAAATGGCACACAGTGATTGAAACTGTAGACTCATTTAAGGACCTGGGTATATGGGTAGATCCAACTTTGAGTTTTTCTAATATCACCCAGTTGGTTAATGATAGTTATAGAACTATAGGTTGTATAAAAAGATTTATAAAGTCTAGGAAATCAAAAAAGATTAAGTCATTGTTTGTTAGTTACATTAAACCCAAACTTGAGTATCGAACAATATGGAAACCCTGTAAGAAAACAAGCATAAGTAAACTGGAAAGAGTACACTGGAAATATAATGAGGGCATCCGTGGATGTGAAAATTTAAGTTATTATGAAAGACTAATTTGTACAGTGTCTCTTACAGATATCTAAGAGGAGATCTTATTCAGGTATATAGGGTATTTAGAGAAAACTACCTATGGGAATGTTTGGGGTTATCAAAAAGTACTAGAGAATCATCAGACAACCTATGTAGAAGACTGACTGGCCCCAAAAGGTGCTGGATAGAGTAAACTGGAAAACAAGAAGGATGCTTCATGCTCATCAAATGATGTATAAAAAATCAGCGCATACCAAGATTATATATTCCCTGTTCCAAAGGAGGTATGGGTATCCTTGAAACTGATTACACGTATAGATCTGCAAATGTGAGACTGCACACATATTTGCTGACCTCACAAGACCTAAACATAGTGAATGTTTTGAAATATGAAGAGAATAATTTAAAGATGACTTCCCTTCTTAGTCTAGCAGAAGCATATTGCTGTCAAGCAGGAATGGAAATCAAACCAGAAGCAGATAAAAATCAGGCACCAACTGAATGTGCCAAAAACCAAAAGAAAGACTATAAGGTGAAGGATCAGATGAGAAGGCAAGAAATGTGAAAAATGCATAAATATAGTTACAAGTATAGAAGACTCCTGGAAGAACCTCATGTTGATCAGGATCGAACACAGGAATGTTTAAGGAGAGGTGATTTCAAACCAAAAGGTGAAAGTTAATATTGGCGGCCCAAGATAGTGGGCTATTGTATTTACACATTGGTTTACAAAGCCCATTGAACATGTGAGAAAAACAGACAAATGTAGGTTTTGTAAAACAGAACTGGCAACAGTCACACACCTTGTTGGTTGTACAGATACCTCACACTTTACTTGGGAAGCTGTAACAATGGGCATAAAAGCATGGGAGGGTCTTTGGAAGAAAAAAGGTGCATAGCAACACACAAACATAAAAGAAATGTTAACTCATATATGCTGTCAGTTATTGGAATCATCTGTAGTCTCCAGGACATCATCAAGTGTTCAGAGAGAGCACCATACTGGTGTGGTACAAGAACAAGCAAGGGTGAATCGAGTCTCAACTCCTGTACAGACTAGCTGTATTAACATGGGATATAGCTTTACAACACAATATCACTCTACAGACATCTTTCATTTCATCAGAGCAAAATTGTGTGACAGACAAGCAGGACTATGGCAGACCTTCATGAATGGAGACTGAATTTAGGGGGGTTTCTAAGATTTAATGTATCTGTAGGGAATGATTTAAGTAGGTCTTTTTGCCTCCTCTTTAAATAATTGTTAAATTTTGTTCCAGAACTCTATGCAAGAAGGCCTGGAAGATAGATGCCTCCTCTTCTCCTTGGATAGGAATGTTCCTGTATGCCTTTCCATCCTTTCCACTGATTTCCAGGGTACTTCTGAAGAGTCAGATGGACTCCCCAAAGACCACTGTGGTGACTCTGTTCTGACTTAGGCAACAGCGGTTCTCTCTTCTTTTGGAATTGGCTAGGAGTAATTACTGCAAGGTTCCTTACAGACTGAATTTAATCACACAAAACCAGAGTGTTTGATACACCCTGGTCCCAAACAACTGCAATTAACTGCCAGGATTTTCGGTTTTAGTACCTTTTAGACACCTGTTTACTGTGGCTGTGCAGTAGGTATTAATGGAGGCAATAAAGCCTGTAGCTAGGAAATGCATCTATATTACATCTGTGAAAACCCCTTTCAGTGAAAGACTGTTTTCTGAATGATGACCAGCAAAAATCTAACTCCCTCAGCCACTCCTGCAAATTTTTTCCTTTGGACGCTTGGTCAACCTAAAACCACACAAAAGTTAAAACACTTCAAAGTGGGGGCTGCCCCCCCAAAAAAAAAACCCTAACTAAATATACCAACTCTGAGATTGCTATACAGTGGGGAAAAGGGCAAATTCTCTCTGATGGCCAAGCGTTTTTTTCCCCTAAGAAAAAATTCCCTGAAATGGCTGTTCATGGGAGTTAGATTTTGCTGGTTATTGTTTGGCAAAGAGCCATTCACTGAAAGGGGTTTTCGCAGATGTAATATAGACCCCTAGAAAATCATATATTAGTAAATGGAAAGGATTTCTTGCTGATGTCAACAAAATAACTAGCACCTGTTCAGTGCTAATGCTTTTCTGGTTTTACAATACCTGTGTGAGTTACTATTCTATCGCCTCAAGGTTAATTTGTCAGCCATTTCAGCATATCTAACAATGGATCTCCCATTTTAAATATAGTCTCATATTGCAATATTTTTGAAAGGGGGTCTGCATAAGAGGCCTCTCAGAAAACCAGTGGCTCCTCCTTGGGATCTTAATTTTATGTTACAAAAGTTAGCACTTGCTCTATTTGGACCAGATCACCAGGCTGACTTGAAATTCGGACCAGATCACCAGGCTGACTTGAAATTCTTAATCTGCAAAAACAGTCTTGCTCATTGATCTGACCTCTGCAAGAAGAGTATCTTATGGTGGGTCAGCCTTATCTCATTTTCCACAAAAAGCTGGTTTCTTTGAGAACTAATCCTTTTATGCCTAAAGTTGTATCTGAGTTTACATTAAGCCAATCTGTTCATCTTCCTTTGTTTTCAGAACCTAAAACTAAAAGAGAAAGGATGCTTCACAACTTGGGTGTCTAAAGGCAATTCACATACTATCTTGACAGAGAAAAATCTTTCAGAACGTTCATTTCTTGTGAGAGGAAAGGACAACCTGTGTCAAAGCAGAATATTTCTAAATTGTTGTCTCAGGCTTTTACCTTTTGTTATTCCCACCACAACAAAATTATGCCATGCAGATTCAAGGCTCATTGTTCCAAGGCCTTGTCTTCATCTATGGCTATTTGGAAGGGGTTGGATTCTAGAAGTAATATAGAAGCATCAACTTGGTCCTCTGTACATACTTTTACAAAGGACTATAGATTTATTTTCCAGATCTAGAACTGTCTTTTCTAGAACCATTCTCCAGGAGCTTCTGGACCCTTCTTCTTCCACCTCCCAATTTTTTTAAGCTATGGCAATCTACTCTTATAGCTTAGGCTACTGGAGCAGTGACCATAAGGATGAACATAGTACTGTCGTGTAAGTTAAGCTAACATAACAGTAGATGTTCCAATGATCACTCCTTTTCCCTTTTGTTTCATTTATTTTTTGGCAGGGTTTATACATGTGTTTTTTCTTTTCCTAGCATTGCCTTATCAGGACTTTGGCCTCCCTCTCTGTTGGTATGAAAGCTCTGAAGGACTTGGCACTGTGCCCATACCTGACTTTTAGTCAGTTCAGCTTGAGCTGGCTAACAATTTGGGCATGTGGAAAATGACCTGAAGCTTTGGAAGAAGGCCGGTTATATAACCTATATAGATTAGACTACTGCATCTCTTTCAGTAGGCATTGTATAGAACCAGTATGCAGCACAGATGTCAGAGAATTAATCTGTCACTTCTCTCTTAGTAAGACTATAACAGATTTTATACTGTACTTAAGTTTTGCTGGCATTATCAACTTGATTTTGATTTCAAAGGAGACAGCTTTATGGTTGTACCTTACCAGTAAGAGTGAGACAATGGGGGTGGTGCAGCATTCTCATATGTTTGTGAGTACAAAGTTCAGTAGGCTCTAGTGGGCATATTCACTATTTGGTTAAGGGTGCTTGTATTTATGAAATTCAGGAATATCTGTGTCTGTAGATTTGAATTCATGAGTATTCTAAGTCTATAGAGTGATAATTAAAGTCTTCCATAAGTAAGGTGTTAGATTGGATGTCAAGTGTATCCAGTAGGTCAAATTATGCATTGTAAGCTTCTTGGGACATGGATAGTGACCTATAGCTGGCTAAGATATGGTATGGGATTTTGTCTATGGTGATCTGCACATGGAGGAACTCCAGGGCACCATCCTGTTTGACCAACCCAGAGGTATGCTTGTTACTGATGTGTATCATGGGACTCCTACCTTTAGCCCTTGTCTGTGCAGCTAGGTGTCTAAAAAAGTTGAAGGCACTGAAACCTTGCATGAATAGGTATCCCTAGGTTCAAACTTAACTCTGTTCATGCTACTGAATGTAGTCACAATGTTTGCACATACACTGCACCTGTTACAACATAATGTTCCTCTCTCTGAAAGTATTTTTGGTATATCCATTTTTGGTATACAAAACTTGGCGTGTACTACCATTTCTTTCAAATTTCTTTCCCTCTTGTAGGAGAAAAGAGGTTTTCTAGTTAGAATATTAGCCAAAAGCCTATCTTCCAATAGATATTTCCAATAATACTCTATTAACACTTTCACCTCCTCACTTTTAATGTTGTATACAGACACATAATAAATTGCCGTTTCTTCTTTCCTATCTCGTGTACTATACCCTTTCATCCGATGTGTATTCCTTTCCTTATATCTATTCACATTTCTACCTTTATCCATCTCATCCCACATTCTAGTTTGGGCTTGTTTCAAAATAACCGGATCATAGCCCCTTTGTAAAAACATGTTATGTTGTAACAGGTGCGGTGTATGTGCAAACATTGTGTCTACATTCAGTAGCATGAATGGGGTTAAGTTTGAACCTAGGGATACCTATTCATGTAGAAGTAAAGGGGTGATATATGCATTAAGATGCCCATGTTCACTTTACTATATAGGGGAAACAAAACGGGAATTTCGCATCAGATTCATGGAACATATGAGGGATATTAAAAATATGAGGGAATAAAATAATTGCCTCACATTTTAGGATGTTACATAATAGTGATACTACTTTATTACAAGGCACAATTTTAGAAACTGGAAAGTTTAGGTAATGAGGAACATGTATTGAAACAAAAGTTGTTATATAAAGAAAGTATTTATATTTTGAAATACAAAACTTTGATGCCTAATGGTCTAAATAATGAGTTAAATTGGAAGTGTTTGCTTTAAGGGAAGGCCCATTGTATAATTAGTGGGTGTTTGCTATTAATTGAGTGTGATATATAAATGTATGTATTTTTTATTGTTTGATATTCCTTGGAGGTGGAAACACCGAAGCACTAGAATAAAGAACACTTGCTGCTTTGCTGTCTGTTTTGTGGACCACAGTCGGTGGTTCTCTGGGCTCTACTGGGTCAGAGTTGTTTCTTAATTTAGAGGAGTAAGGAGAGTGTTTATGTTTTGTGGTATAACTATTGAAAGTTATCTGTATAGCCAACCATATTCAGATGTCAAACAACAATAGATTTGACATATCTGAGTGGACCATATGGTTTACTATCAAAGTCTTGAAGCCCACAGTCTTAAAACCCATAATCCCAATACCATGATATTAAAAGACTAAAATGCTGACCACAGTGTCTAAAAATCCTGGATACCAAATCCCCCTACCTCTGTGAACACAGGAACAGGTGCTAAAATGGGCCCTGAAGGGGTGTGAACCCAGGACTGAGTGCTAACATTGGTCCTATAGAAGGACAAGTATGGGAGTCTGATATTGTGGTCTTCAGCATTTTAATCTTTTGATATTATGATCTCAGGATTATGGGTTGCAAACATGTGGGATTCAAGACTATGATAGTAAACCTATATCGATCTGTCTTTATATATATATATATATATATATATATATATATATATATATATATATATATATAGATTATATATATATATATATATAGATTATATATATAAGATTTCTCTTGAAGAGGGTCAGTGAGGGGTTTTCCTAACATGGATTGGGATTCTATTCCAGAGCGAGGGAAGCCTCTGGGATATGAATCTATCCCTCCAGCATGTCCTATTTATTGTTGTGCTGAGGTTTAAATCCCTGGAACATGTAGCTCTAAGGGATTTGGTTTTCTTGAGGTGGAGCATGTCCATTAATTCCGGGTTAGACATGGCCTTGTACGTCAGGCAGAGATCACCTCTGAGTAGGCGGTAAGCAACTGAGTAGAGCTGGAGTTTCTTTAGTCGAGCTGCATAGGGCATCTGTTTGAGGCCCACGATCCTCTTGGTGAGGTACTTCTGGGGTCTTTCCAGCTGTTGCAGGTGTCTGGTAAGGTACATCCCAAATGGGGCATTGTAGTCTATTATGGGCCTGATGAGCAATAAGTAGAGGGACACAATGACCTCTCTTGATCTAGATGTGAACCCTTTCATGATTAGGTGGGCTATATAGAAGGTTTTTCTAACCACTTTGGCAATGTGATTATCGAAGGAGAGGTTGCTATCTACTTGGGTCCCCAGATCCCTAATTACATCTTCCGTACTTAGTGGATTACCACCTAGTTCGTGGGCACTTTGTTTTTCCCAAAGGGGATGACTATACACTTTTTGGCATTTAGCTTGAGGCCATGGTTTTGACACCAGGTATTTGTCTCTCTAAGACCCTTCTGCAGGATGTCTGTGTCAGCCAGAGAGTTGATTATGGCTCCCAGTTTGCAATCATCTGTGAACTTGGAAAGCCATAGTCCTCCCGTGCTTGCCTGTACCTCAGAAAAGTATATACCAAACAAGAGGCATCCCAGGACTGAGCCCTGTGGGATGCCACTTGTAATCGGTTTGGAGTCGGACATGGCACCTGCAACTCTGACCACGTGAGTTCTATCCATGAGCCAGTTTTCAACCCATCTCATGATATAAAGGTTAATGTTCAAGCTGGTAAGCTTATTTATAATGCCAGAGTGGGGTATTGTGTCAAAGGCCTTTTCTAGGTCTAGGTAGGCTGTGTGGACTACCTTTCCCTCATCTATGGCCTTGGTAACTGTTTCAAAGAAGTCTACTAGGTTTAAGAGGCAAGATCTGCCTTTAACAAAGCTGAATTGGGTAGGGTCCAGTGTCTGGAGGTTCCCAATGTCTTTGTTTATGAGATCCATGATGATGTGCTCCATAGCCTTGCAGACCAGGCTAGTCAGGCTTATAGGACGATAGTTCCCAGGATCCATTGTGGAACCACCTTTGTGGAGCAGGATAACTGTTGCTATACGCCATTCTTTGGGTACATATCCTGTAGTAAGGCTGAGTTTGAACAGTGAATTTATGTGAGAGTTTAGTTCTTTTTGGAGCTCGTGTAAGACGCAGCCTGGGAAACCATCCAGTCCCATTGATGCTGTGTTTTTGGCTTTGGAGAGGGCTGTTTTCAACTGAGTGTCTGTGATGTCTGAGGGTCTACATTCTTCTGGGATGGACATGGGCCCTTTTGGAGGTGAGGGGGGGGGGGGTAAAGTTTGCACTGAACCTGTCAGCCAGGATGTTGGCAATGTCAGTGGGTTCCGTGTATTTTTTGCCATTCTGCACCAGCTCAGAGCATATCTGAGAGCTGCCACCTAGATTCTTGACATAGCTAAAGAAGGCCTTGTGATTATCTTTAGAGTCTTTGGTGATTTTTCTTTCGAAGTTGGCCTTGGATGATTTTATGAGGGATCGTAGTTTCTTGCTAATACTGATCAGGGATGCCTTCCCTTTTTGGGATTTTGCTCTATCATGTAATAGTTTCCTCCTCCTGTTGTATAACTTATTTATGGCCGGGGTCCACCAGACTGGTATCCTCTTTTTGGAGGTCCACCAAAGAGGACATTCACAGGATTGCAGCATCCACCCCGTTTAAAAGTACAACACAGTACAGTATCAGCAATCCATCATCATACTGTGGGAATAGAACCCATAGTATTTTGCATGAAAAACGATTATTCTACCTGTTGTGCTACTGACAACACAAACAGACTTGGCATAAGCAGTACTAAACTTCTTTCTCCCTGAAGAATTATTCAGCACAAGAAATCTGGAAAAAGCCAAAGTTTATGGGGGGCAAAAGCCCAAAATCAGGGACATATTTTAAACATTACTTGTATAATCTTAGAAAAGTTGCTAGAATAAAATATTTTGTGTTACCATGCATTTCCAGAAAGATAGGAAGACTAAAACTTAAATGGCTATCTTTATTTCGTGAATTCAGTTCTTACTGATTTGCCAGAAAACCACAAATTTTAAGAGGAACAGACAAAATGTATGAGCCAAACATTCCAGTCTTTCTGTAAAACTTTGGACAGTTGAGAACTATGGTTAACTCCTTGAATCACAAGTGGTGGTGGTAGGGGTAGAAAATGTAGGCTCTTGCTCCTTGTACCCAAGGTATAGGATTTGAGTCTGAGTAACTCTAACCAGCAGTTATACCTAACTGAGACGTTTACACACACACACACACACACACACACACACACACACACACACACACACACACACACACACACACAGACACACACACACACACGCACGCACACTCTCACAAACACACACGCACTCTCTCTCTCTCTCACACACACTCTCTCTCTCTCTCTCTCTCTCACACACACACTCTCTCACAAACACACACACACACTCTCTCTCACAAACACACACACACTCTCTCTCACAAACACACACACACACTCTCTCACACACACACACACACACACACACACACACACACACACACACACACACACGCATACACTCTCTCTCTCTTTCTCACACTAAATCTATTTACTAACCCTAAACACCTAACTCCCACACATTTTGCATACACACACATACACTTGCTACATATTCCACTTACCTGTTTTGATGAAGGACACATCCAACAAAATGTCCATTTGATAAACCAAACATTTGATAAAAACACACTGCAATCTTTCCTGTTGACCAAAGAAATCATCGCTCAACCACACACACACACATATATATATATATATATATATATATATATATATATATATATATAAAAATATATATATATATATATATATATATATATATATATGGATATATATATATATATATATATATATATATATATATATCTATCTATGGATATATTTTCATGTGTTAAAAAATTAACCCATCAAATGATAATGGATTGAGCACAAATGGTCAATCACATATCTGTCAATAAAAAAAAAAGATATAGAACTTTTTTCAGGGTGTCAAGTCCCCCTGTACTATCACATGGAATGCTGTACCCCCTCACCCCCTTCTAATTATATATACCACCTCTGAGACTGCACTACAGTGGGGAAAGGGCAAGTTCCCCAGTACTCGGTGTACCACAATCCTGATCATATTTAATTAGATGCTTGATGAAAAGAATATATTCCACTTATCTTTTAATGTATGGGTGTACTGTGTTACACTGAATGTAGTACAATGTCAACAGCCGCTTGGTCAATATCAAAACGGCGAAGCATGGAACATCTACACATACTGTGCATACTCTGAGGATTACCCTCAAGCAGGTTAAACCAAAAAAAAGTTATTTTGCACCACATCCCCACTGTTACTTATATCTGATCTTACACATTTCCTGGGGAAAGGGAATATTGCCATACCTGGATATTGTCAAAAAAACCACACATGCTGACCATAGCCTCCTGTTGACCAAATGGTGCCAACCAACTGGCTGTCAGCATTGTACTCTGGTCGATGTAAAGGAATACATATACACACACACACACACACACACACACACACACATACATATATATATATATATATATATATATATATATATATATGTAAGTGCTACAGAATCCTGAAAGTCCAAAATCCTGACACCAAAATCTCGAAAATTCAAAATACTGAAAACTCAAAATCCTGAAAAAATACAGGATACCAACACTTGCTATATTCCAGCACAAGTACATACAGAAACAATAAAAAGACAAACCATATTACTCTTCTTCAAGTATAAGCAGGGGGGCAAGCACCCCTGCACACCCCCTGCTACTTAAATATATCAACTCCGAGATTGCACTTAGTGTAGTGAAGTGCAGTATTGGAGTTGACATATTTAAGTAATGGGGGGTGCAGAGGGGCTTGCCTCGCATATAGTTAAAGGGTAATTTGTTTCTGTATGTACTTGTGCTGGAATATAGTAAGTTTTAGTATCCTGTGTGTTTTCAGTAGCTTGAGTTTTCAGTAGTTTGAACTTTCGAGATTTTGGTCTCAGGGCTTTCAGGATTCTGTAGCATTTATATATATATATATATATATATATATATATATATATATATATATATATATACAATATATACACACACACACCCACACACACACACACACACACACTATAGAGAGAGAATGAGTGGTAGACAGAAGAACATTCAGAATCCTCACAAGTAATCATTGGATGTTAGAATTACTCTAAAACTTTGAATTAGAGGCATTAGCTACTTAGGCACCATGCTAACGAACAGCATTGGATACATGGTTATAAACTATATATAAAAACAAGCTATGATAGTTTTTTTTTTTTTTGCCTTGACAAAGTATATTCACTCAGAATTTCTTGAAACACAATTAGTGCAGTTTTATCATTGTCAGACACTCTATGGTAAAAATACAACAGGCAGTATTCTTATTGAAATTAGTGTAACTGTCATTAAACAAAAAACAGAGATGGCATATTAAATCAGTGAGAAATATTTAACTATCAGTGAAGTAAACCTCTACTTAGCTTTAGAGTTAGTAAACACACACTCTATCCATTACCTTATGACAACCATTGTTTAAAAGAGATCTGTCTCCAATATAGTCCCAGTAGTACTGCCCACTGACCTTCCATAACTGCAATAAATAAACATTCAGGAGACTGCATTTTAAGCAATAGTACTTGAATCAAGCTGGAGAAGCTACAAGGATATGAGGTTAGCCACTGAATCTGATTGCCAGCAAATGCTTCAAACATGGATAGTGATCCTGTCTGCTTTTCTTAGACCTCTATCTGTCTGGTTTTGCTTTCTACTATCCTACATTTCTAAATAATTCAGTGGGGCATATAACTTAATAAAATATACTGGACAGTTCCTGTGACATTTTTATGTGGCAACACAACATCACAATAAGATGTACATTGAACATATTTTTTCTACACATTCAGATGTGTTTGTTGTAAGGTACAAGGCTTCAAGAAGGGTACATTCAGCCTCAGAGGTTTGCCATAATAGACCACTGCTTGCAGCTTGTAAAACCAATAAAGCCATAAACCAAACAAAACAAGAAGCAGATTTAATGTAGAAGACAAATAAACTTGCTTATTAACTGACATGGTAAGTGTGTTCATCCAGAAAAAAGAAAAATCATACTTGCTGGACTGAAGCAGAAGCTCCTAAAATCTTGATTAAATAGTAAAACCATGCACATTATAAAAACCTCCAGTTAAATTCTAATCTTTCGATGGCCTGGCCTTGAGTATGGTTTTAAAATGTAAAGCATCATTAGGGTTAAGTAGTTGGCAAAAATTCAAAAGCAGTTACCACTGCGGTTAACCCATTTCTATACCTTACAGAGGATCATTAGCTGCTTACTTTTCTTCCAGTTACTTCTAATGTGAGACTTCTGGTAGTAATCCCTGGTGGTGGGGCCACTTCTTCCATTGTATGTTGGGATGATGGTGGTAGAATTGCAGAACACAGCAGCTAGCAGCATCAGGTATCATGTCTTCTATGCCAAGGCTTTTTGTTGTGCTTAATTGGGATAATTCACTGCAGAAAGTGTCAGTTAGCTCCACCTCCTCAGTTTACCAAAGTCATCAGAAATCTGTCAAGTGATTACAGTACTTCCCCCATCATCTGTGGAGTATCAGACTTTATGCAGAAACACCAGTCTTCCATCTGCAATGGTTGTGCTAACAATGGCCACTCCTTTCCACCCCATTCATCTGTCTCCTCCTCCTTGGTCATCTGTGTCACAGTCGGGGCCCCATTCCTCTATTGTAGAGCCACGGAGCTACTGAAATTTCTTAACGTCTAAGTGGTTTTCATAATTCCTACAGCTGATACTTAAATGACCATTGCCAAAATTACCATTGTCAAAAACTCAAAAATAAACTTTCTAAAGTTCATCCATATTCTAGAAAGCTTATAAAGAGTATTGCTTCATTTCAATTTTTAATAGAATAGCAGTACTAGCAGGTATTGTTTTTCTAACATTTTACTGTCATGTGCTATGCAAAAATCATCACAGATACGGCAACTAGCCACATTTATCACATTAACAGACTACATGTAAACAAACCAGGTAGTTTATATATTCTGTCTGTAACAGTGCTATAAAAATGGACTGTCAGCTGTATAGCAACAGTAGTTACCAGACTGACATTTAAAGGTAATATTCTTGTTAAATTTCTATAATTTGAATAATTATAAACTGTGCTTTAAAGGTATTACTAATGTTATAAAATCACACTGACCTCAAAACCTTAAGCACATAATCATAATCACTTAGAATTCAGCAGCTGTTGCTAAAGTTTATATCAGCTGAACACACTATGAAAGGCAACAGAATTACTGAAGCTGCTTTCTCATCAGTGTATCTTGTATTACTATCTAAAGCTCTGCCTAAACAGTCTGCTTGTATCAAAGGCAAGAAATCAATATCGCTGCTGTTTATAACTATATTAGTAACATATTTTGTAACATTGCTGGATAACCTCTGACTGAAAACCGTTTGTGATAAATCAGCAGCTTCAGAATTCAAAGGATCAGCAGTAAACCTGGAAGCTCTACTGGCCTGGCCATGCAAAATATTTTTCTTTAAATAGCTTGGAGACATACTCCAATAATGAAGTAATGAGTTGCTACCTGTTTAACAAACATTTGTGTTCTAAATCTTTGTAATCAATACACCTAGAAATGCACTTATTTATTTTACTAGCAAAGGTGAACTTTGAAAATTCTGTACTAGCATTTCATTCATTAATAAAATGATTCCAAGTTTTAAGCATTACTCTAATAGTTATAATGCTTCTGTTAACATATTTAATCTTTTTACTTAACATGTTAGATTAGTATCTGTTATATTTTTGTGTGCTTCAAGACCAATATTGTAGGCAGAAACAAAATGTAAGTGATGCTTCTGTTAACTAAATTGCAAGCTTTGAATTAACATCTTCATTTGGTATCATTTAATAATGTGTTCTAATAAGCTTTAAATGAACAACTTAATTTGGTATAATTTAATAATGTTTTCTGTTCTAACACCCGATTTATATACAGAGACAATGTGTGCTTATCTTACAACAATGTCAGCCAGCAGCATGGCTTCATGGTGCAGAGGGATGAAGCCTTTACTGAGGCCATGGTGACTGGGTATAGCTCTCAACAGAGTCGGGAACAAATCTAAAAATAATGAGAAACACTTTTAAAATATTAGTACTACTAACATGAGACACTGATAGAACAAGTACACGTGAATTAGTAGATCTTCTCTAGCACAAAATAAGTCTAATCATTCCAATTATTATCATTATTTTCTGCAGAGCCAGATATGGTCAAATGGAGCCCAAGGCATGGTAATGGAGTGCCCCCTCCCACAGCCATTCCAGTGTCCTATTACAAATGGAGCCCAAGGCATGGTAATGGAGTGCCCCCCTCCCACAGCCATTCCAGTGTCCTATTACAAATGGAGCCCAAGGCATGGTAATGGAGTGCCCCCTTCCCACAGCCATTCCAGTGTCCTATTACAAATGGAGCCCAAGGCATGGTAATGGAGTGCCCCCTCCCACAGCCATTCCAGTGTCCTATTACAAATGGAGCCCAAGGCATAGTAATGGAGTGCCCCCCTCCCACAGCCATTCCAGTGTCCTATTACTTAGCTAATTTTCCTCTTTTATCATAAAAAGTGTTCAGGCCTCTGTGTGCATACTATTTTCTTCTTTACTTCAACGATGATTACAAATATTTGGGTTTAATTTAAAATGTGTTTCAAATTTTATAGCGCAAACACTGTTAGCCATTTGCTAAACAAAACAATACAGTCTCACAATGAAACAGGCTTAGCATGAACAGTAAACTCTGCCCTTGAAAATCACAAATAGCATTGAAACCCACATTCAAAGAAAATGCGGTAATTTTCCGTTAGCGTGGCAACAGCTTTCTGGGCCTGGTTTTTCGTTAACAGAGAAGTACCATTATGTAGTGAAATGTAGCTTTTGTTTGTGTGGGTTGAGGTAGTGGTGGGCAACGACTGACAGTGAAAGTAACTTAAAGAGATGGGGATTGAGAAAGTTTTGCATATCTGTACATGCACATTGTAACGCAGGAAGCCACAACGGTCCAAAGTAATGGAATGCAAATAATAAGCACTCTGAAGGGTCAGTGTGTCACATTTAACAATCCACTGCGGTAGTGGTGCTGAGGTAGCATTGTCGCCTCACAGCAAGACGTTGTCGCGTTCGATTCTCAGCTAGAGCGTCTTCTGTGTGGAGGCATGCGTGCATGGGCATGCCTTCATTGAAGGTTGTGCATCAGGGCTGGTAACTCGGCACGTAAAAATCCACTACCAAACATTAGCTGTGGTGACCCCTAACCGGGATAAGCCAAAAGAAACAACAACAACAGAGACTAAGTAAAACATAAAATGTCTTATTTCTGCATTTAGAAATTTGCTGTGACACCCGCGTGTGCTGTACGTTTCAAGTATTTGAAAAAATACGTTCAGCGACTCTTGGTTACCAGTTAAAGAATACTGATGGCTTTTATTCCACAGCTTTGATAAATACCAACACACTTCTCTCTGAACAACAGTGTTGCGATGTCAAAGGTGAAGTAAAGACTGCAAAATTACAGTTTCAGCTAGGAGGTGCATGTCATGGCAAAGGACTATTTATGTCGTGACAACTTTTTATCAGTTACCTTAAGCACCTCACAGAGGGAAATAGTGATGTCCGACTTGATTTTGGACTGAAACCTGTGGTACTTTTCCATTAATGCAAATCCAAGCCCAGAAAGCTGTTGCCCCATTAATGGAAAAGTACCGAAAATGCATTTGAGTGATGGATAAAGTTTACCTTTGGGTTGTTTTCATACCATAGTCCCCTTGCACACATTTGTAGGACTATGCATACATACATGTATTCCTTGATTCACCTTCCTTCTTCTTTTGGCTTTTCCCGGTTAGGGGTTGCCACAGCGGATCACCTGTCCGCTCATGATTGGCAGTAGAGTTTTTTAAGGTGTTGAGTTGCCAGCCCCAGTGCCCAACCTTCCACAGAAGGCACACACACACACACACACACACACACACACACACACACACACACACACACACACACACACACACACACACACACACACACACACACACCTAGGGCCAATTTGGAGTGTCCAATCCACCTGCAGCATGTCTTTGGGATGTGGGAGGAAACCGGAGCACCCGGAGGAAATCCACACAACTACAGGGAGGACATGCAGACTCCGCACAGAAGGCACCCCAGCCGAGAATTGAACCGGTGAACCTCTTGCTGTGAGGCGACAATGCTAACCACTGCACTACCGTGGCCGCTCTTGATTCACCTTCCTAATTATAGTAATTTCTTGTATAATGCAGCAGCACTTGTGTGTTTTAAATTTGTAATTTTGAACATTTTTCCAGTAAGTAGTGAAACAAAATGTATGAACCAATAATGACAAAACTACTCATTTCAGAACATTTTAGCCATAAAAGACCACTCAAACTTCTGTCATTACAATCCACCAACATTAGTCAATATGTGCAATCTCTGCAGAAGTAAAAGCCATCTGAAAATTCCACATTAAAGTGATCTGTAACTAATAAAGAGGTTGCTGCTAGCAAACAACTTTATATTTCAGTGTTTCATCTACAAATTCAGTACCTGCTGCTCTTGAAGAATAAATTGCCTGTTACATTAAAAAAAAAAGAATGGTAAGCTGGTAATATTGCAATAGAGAATGTATGACAAACCCGCAACAGGTTCATGGTTACTAGGCATCTTATCCAAAGGAGGAAATACTCAGGGCTGCAGTACCTCCCCCCTTAAAATACAACAGAGTATTAGTAATCCAGCTACATGTTATGGGAGTAGAACCCCACAACCTTCTGCTTCAAAAATGAGTATGCTACCTGTTGTGCCACTAACACTGTTTTCAAATTCTCTAGCACAATAATAATAACCATTTGCTAAACAAAATAGTTGCACATTGAAAACAGACTATGAACAGTAGTAAGTTTCTACTCCCTTGAAGCTCACACTTCCTTGAAAATGAACTGAAAATCACAATTCTTTGAAATTGCACTGAAACTCAACTCATTGAAAATGCGCCAAAACTCATATTTTTTGTGCAGTTACAGGTCTGAATCCTCTATACCAACTACCAAACTAAAGTGCAGGGTGTGAGCCTGTGCAAATTAACTAACTCGCCATCCCCGAATAGAGCATTTCACACACATACACACACACCTACTTCATTTGTCCATCATTGACAGAAGTGTGTGTTTGTCTTTGTCTGGCAGGAATGTCTTGTATTTAAATTCTATGCACAGAATACAGAAAACAAGATGTAAGCATAGAACACAGAAAACAAGAAGCAAGCAAGCAAGCCAATGCATGTAGAAATACAGGGCATTCTTAAAGAAGAACACTAAAAAAAAAAATACGTGTTTTTTTTTTTTTTTTTTTTAATGAAAATATAAATGTTGTGGCAGCCTTCAGCCAGTGGGGGCCCCTCCAAGCCATTGGGACCTAGGCAACTGCCTAGGTTACCTAGTACTGGATCTGGCTCTAAGTGTATCAATGCTAGAAGGGATTAAGAGAAACAGAGCTAAAATTTGAGTCCAAACCAGACACTGAAAATCAGGTACAGATAAGAGGTATGTGACCAGGGTTTGATTACTAGCCCATCCACTAGAAGAAACAGACAGAGGGGGAGGAGTGAAGGGGCATCATCTTCTCATCCATCCCAGGGAATGAGAGTAAACACAAAGATACATAATGTGAAGTAACAGTTTTATTTATTTAACATTTGTTTATTGGGAAAGTCCAACTGGGACAGAGCCCATTTTCAGCAGAGGCCTGGTAGAAATGCTCTAGACACATCGTTGGAATGTGGGAGGAAACCTGAGCACCCAGTGGAAACCCAAGTGAATGTAGGGAGGACATGCAGACTCCACACAGAAGGTACCCCAGCCAAGAATCAAACCAGAGAACATCTTGCTGTGAGGTGATGGCACTAACTGCTGCACGTCTGCGCTGCCATGTAATTTCCAAAAATATCCGCCAGCCCAAAAATTCAACAAATGAAGCTCCATTTATGCTAGGTGAACCCTGCAGTCTGTGGTTTCATTCTTCTGTGCTTTGTAATACAATTTTCTGCATATAATTTTAGCAATAGGTTTGTTTTTCCACTACTTGTAAGGTAGCCGTTGCAATGGAAACTTCAAAAACTGCTCACGTATGTAAGGATAGTGTAATGTTATACACTGGAGCTGGGAATTCATGATAACTGCATTTATTAAATCAAGTAACATGGCAGCTTTGTGTCACTATTGAGCAGAGATGATAACTATGGGAAACATAATGATGGTGTCCAGTCTCATCAAGCAACAACAAACTGGAAGTGATGAGTTTTTGCCTGTTTTGTCCCCTTTTTCCCATAGTTCATGTGATCTGGAGTTTGTTTTTACTCACTACACTAATGGCAAAACTGTTTTTTTTTAACAGAAACACAACCTTTTAAAACTCATTGTCCCAGCCCCCTTTAAAATAAATTACACCAACATAAAGCCATTTGACGACCTTTATTAATAATATTGAATAATAAACTTTATTCACACTAGAAATAACAATTATCTTCATCAATAACAATCTCAGGGCAGCGTGCCTACTCACCCCAGCTGATTCATATATCAGGGCAGCATATCTACTTACCCAGTTACTTCGTCTACCAGGGCAGTGTACCAACTCACCCCACCAACCTTAAATGGGCAGCGTACCTGCTCACCTCCTTCCAAACCAACCATTAACCAATGAATTTTACTTTATTCAAGTAGCGTCCAGCAGCTCACTTGCTCCCCAATGCAATGAATGACCACTATCCCTCGAGGGGGAGCAGAAGAGGACAATCCTGTCCCTCAGACTCAATATCCACCTTTACCAACCATGGCTCCTGAAAATCTTTAATTACCTTGATGACATCATCCAAGGATGCATAATGCACCCTGACCACCTCCTTCACAATAAAATCATTAACTGAACCCCTTGCGGTTAAGACAAATGATGTATCATCCTAAATTCCCCAGCTCGCTTCTTTGGCACTAACCTCAAGGACAACACATTGTAATTACTAAAGGGCAGACTGTCAAAAGGACCCAATAAACACCCAGCCTGCCGCTCCTTCTCCTCCAATCCCTCCAGTATACCCTCTTTACCTCACACTGAGTGCAGATTCCTGCAACCTCCCCACTTTCCCCCGCACTAGACTTAATAGGAAGCCCCCGATGAAACCCCTGCAATATCTCATTCCTAATCTCGAGGTCAGGATCATGTTCCATAGCCCCTCCACCTTAATGGGTAAAGGCCCCCCATCCCCTATTCCCTCTAAAAAATCTACTTCCATGGGACCCACGAAAATTACCTCTACCCCGTATGGCTTGAAACCCTTGTGTGGAGGGAAACCCACCCTCCTATACCATAAAGTTTGAATTCAAAGCAGAGAGGTCACAGTGACCACAGAGAATGGCCAAATGACTCCCTCCACACCTTGAACAAGTGTGTGGGAATTTGTACCCTACCCAACAACAAGAGCCACTATTGAAGGATCAACACACACCAACTCCGTCTCCCCCGTTACCCAGCCTACTAAAGCCACCATAACTATCCATCATAATGGCTAACCATATATCCAGATGACGCACCTCCCAGCATAGCAAATGATCCACTACCTTCAATTTGAGGAAATGATGATCGTACCACAACCATGCATTCCCTGGCTGTAACCGTTGCACCTTCCAAATGGTAAGGAAATAACCCAGAAGTGACAGAGCCAATGACACGTCCTTACTGCACAAATAAAACCTACCACCTATATAGAAAATAAAACCTACCACCTGATTATCCCATGTCCTAGGGTGAATTTTACTTATCCTTTTCCTCGTAATGCCACTGACGCCACCAACAAATCCTTACTATTAGCCAACTCTGCATCCACTAACCACTGCACCCCTTCTACATCAATCAACTCAAATACATTGACATACCCCCCTTTCCAAATTTTTTCTTTCACAGACCCTGGAATGTGCAGGGTCAAAAAGACAGCACCTGTCTCTTGTCCCAAGGCTTGGGTGGCTAGCCAATCCCCTGGTTGTAGACCAAAGTCAGGACCTACGTCCGAGCCTAATGCCAAAGTATCCCCAACCCTACACTAACCCCATTCGCATCCCCGCCAGCATACCTGGATGCATCTGTCACCCCCATCTGTGCACACCCTAGCACCTGCTGTCCTCTCCCAAAGTCCCTATCTGAGAGTTCACCTTCATCTCCACCCCTCCACATCCTCACTACTCAATTCCCCTGCCAAAACAGATGAAGCAAAACCATTAACTGAGCCTCCGTCTTGCAACCCGCTCAGAGCCGATGCTCCCACTGCGACCACCTCCTTTGCTTTACACTGCCTTTTCCCCTGGGTTACAGCTCTCGACGTGGAATGCCACCTCTTCTGTTTTGGTGCCTGCTCTTGCTCCATTACCACCTCGGGCGTCAACACCTCCTGAAAGAATTCCTCTGCCTGGGCCACAATAGATTGCTTTCTGATGCAGTTCCGGTAAGCTAGCCATCTGCAAGAAAAGAAAACAAACACACACATTAATACCCACTCCTCAGCCTGAGCCACTTCAGCACCCTTGCCCCCACATGCACCCCTGACCTAATCTACCCAACCCTAAGACCACAGAGGACAAACCATTCCCAGTGTTAATAGGTTTCTGCTAGACTAGGATAGCTGCCTTCACTAACCACTGTAAGCCTAGCACGCTCCCTACCATAGGCGACAACGCAGTCTATACCCCTGTGTATGAGGGAAATACCCTAGCCTTATCCTACCCCTAACTGCATTCCTATCTACATTATCGCTTACTTTTTTATTTTTATTTTATATATATATATATATATATATATATATATATATATATATATATATATATATATATATATATATATATATATATATATATATATATATACACATACATATTACTATGCTACATTTTTTCTTTTTCTTTTCTGTGCCTCCATTTAGTATGATAATGCTGCTTCATTGCTTTCCTTCTCTGCCCCTTAGCCTGTGGCCTGTACTGTTAATATGAGGAATTGTTTTTTAAAGCATTAACTTGTCAGCACCACCACCCAAACAAATATTTTAACATTTCCTAGGACTAGAATCAGCACACCTACCTAACTAGTTATTCATAGTGTAGTGTTACACAGCTACCACATGCACTACAGCCTATGCTTGCTTGACTGCTAACCTACAGGCATGTCCATACTATCCGCATAATGTGGAGGCATCTGCATCCCCATAACGGGTTCCTGTAAATATGCCACATGCCCCTCATAACTGGGTTTTTCTGATGGAAACCAACCCCCCATGCAAGAGCTCACCATACCTGGAGCTCTACCACTGCTGGATCCACAGTTTTTTTTTTTATTATTTATGCAATATATTTGTATTGTCCTCCTGTGTGCCACAAATAGCCGCCTCACCTAACTGGCATGCGCAAAGGCAACAGCCCTGCAACAATATTCCCGGTCTGCCTTGATGGTCTCCAGCTCCAGTGCCATTACTAGCACAGCAGTGAGGACACAAACAGCCACACAAACCCACCAGGGCACTGAAACAAGCAGCCCCAACCACCACACCACCAATGCTGGCTATCAATACCTAACGCAACCGCGCCAGACCTCAACCACGACTACCAGGGTAACGACTGGGCCATCAAGCACCAGGCCTCAACCCAAACCACATGGCCGTACAGCCTCCCTTTGGATTACAGCACCACAACTTGTAAACCATGCTAACCACCACCGGACAACTACAGAGACACCAGCAACCATCCCCACACCACCAGCGCAACACAAGTCCACCGGGCAACCATATAGCCAATAGCCACCCACACCAACAAGGTAAACCAAGCACTGTACTCCAACCATGCCATGCACCACACACCAACCACCTGCTCACAACTCACCCAGAAAAGTTCTGTCTCTTCCATGCACTCCCTGCCTTATCCCCACATTCAAACACACTGGCCATCACTCCCCAAAGTACCATTTAAGGTAAAAAAAAAAAAAAAAAAAAAAAACTCCGCTCCTAACAGCAGATCTTCTCCCCACACACGCTATCCAAGGCCTACATGTCACAGAATTACCTATGAGGCCATCTGGACATGGGTTAGTTTCAACACCAGCACCATCTCACGCCAAAATGTGCCTACTTCCTCTAATCCCTACTACATATCCACTACTCTACCTCCCTCATCTAGATCACTTCCCCTAACCTCCCCTACTCTTTAACCCTTTATCAACTAATCCCAACCCTGCAATCTAACCTACCTAACAACACCCTCTAACCTTTCCCTCTTAATAACTATATCACCCCATCCACACTATCTGAAAGAGGGCCCAGGACAAATTAGTTTGTCCCAAACCGCATTTGCTTTAATGAGTTGTGAGTTGATATCTTCAGCTATAATCTACTAGGAAGCTATAAGTGAAATCTGCAAAGTCCATAATAAAAATATTTTAAATGATTCAGTTTATGATAATATAACAATCTTGTTGGTATGGTTATAAGGCAACTGACTAGTTTCTCATACTGTTCAGCACCTTGGTTGTATACATGAGATATTACACATGCTATGAGATATAGTCAGTTCTTCAGTTACTCTAACTGTGGAATTCCTGTTGCTCATAATGTATCCATATATAGGGGATTTTTTAATTAATTTCAGTTTGTTAATTGGCAATTATGTGAGCAGACTCATCATCTTCTTTCGGCTGTTCCCGTTAGGGGTTGCCACAGCAGATCACCTGTTTCCATTTCTTCCTGTCCTCTACATCTTGCTCTGTCACACCAATCACCTGCATGTCCTCTCTCACCACATCCATAAACCTTATCTTAGGCCTTCCTCTTTTCCTGTTACCTGGTAGCTTCATCCTTAGCATCTTTTTCCCAATATACTCAGCATCCCTTCTCAGCACATGTCCAAACCAATGTAATCTTGCCTCTCTGGCTTTGTCTCCAAACCTTCCAACCTGGGCTGACCCTCTAATATACTTATTCCTAATACTGTCCACCCTCATCACACCCAGTGCAAATCTTAACATATTTAACTCTGCCACATCCAGCTCAAACTCCTGCCTTTTTGTCAATGCCACTGTCTCCAACCCATATAACATAGCTGGTCTCACTACCCTCTTGTAGACCTTCCCTTTCACTCTTACAGGTACTCGTCTGTCACAAATCACTCCTGACACTCTTCTCCACCCACTCCATCCTGCCTGTACTCTATTCTTCAGGTCTCTTCCACAGTCACCATTACTCTGAACTATTGAACCCAAGTATTTAAACTCATCCACCTTCACCACCTCTACTCCTTGCATCATCACCATTCCTCTATCCTCCCTCTCACTCACACATATATATTCTGTCTTAGTCCTGCTGACCTTCATTCCTCTCCTCTCTAGAGCATATCTCCATCTCTCCAGGGTCTCCTCCACCTGTTCCCTACTCTCACTACAGATTACAATGTCATCTGCAAACATCATAGTCCACGGGGACTCCTGTCTGATCTCGTCTGTCAACCTGTCCATCACCATTGCAAATAAGAAAGGGCTCAGAGCTGATCCTTGATGTAATCCCACCTCCACCTTAAATGCATCCGTCACTCCCACCGCAGACCTCACCACTGTCATACTACCCTCGTACATATCCTGTACCACTCTTACATACTTCTCTGACACTCCTGACTTCCTCATACAATACCACAACTCCTCTCTAGGCACCCTGTCATATGCTTTCTCTAAGTCTACAAAAACACAATGCAACTCCTTCTGACATTCTCTGTACTTCTCCATCAACACTGTCAGAGTAAACATTGCATCTGTAGTGCTCTTTCCTGGCATGAAACCATACTGCTGATCACTAATCATCACGTCCCTTCTTAACCTAGCTTCTACTACTCTTTCCCATAACTTCATGCTGTGGCTGATCAATTTAATCCCTCTGTAGTTACTACAGCTCTGCACATCAGTGAGCAGACTAAGCCATATAAATCCCTTTAAGCCATAACCCAGAAAATTAAATATAGCAAGAATGAATTCACAAATGAAAATAAATATAGTACAAAATACAGCGCAAATCTGAAAGTGAAAGAAATGTCACACTGCTGCTACTACTAATAATAAGCATGGTACTTGAGCACTCAGGTGCTCAGACAGTGGAAAAGTTTGAAGTAAGCTAGAAAGGTTAGGTATCTTGTTTTTTTTTTCCCCCTCAATGGACAACTACACTCTACGTACAGCATTTCCTTTCCCAGGAGTGTATTTTTCTCCATACAGAATGATCCCCATGTGTTCATATATTAAAACACACGCCTCAGCAGTTTCATCCCTTCTACAGCATTTTTGTCAAGGCAGCTTTCTCAGTCCGCACCATAGTGAGGTTGAATGAGATCTTATAAAACTTTAGGAATGTTTTCTATTGCTATTACATCATTTTGCCTATCACACTTGATTTGCTTGTTTTCCCAAGGTATTTATAGTTCTTTATTTTTTTTTCACACCCATTGGGGTCTTAAAGCTGTTCGAACTAAAAATTCACAGCTTTTTTAGTTTGCGCTGCCATTCATTGTTGAATTCTTAAACTTGATAATAATAACTAAGAACAGGGTCGCTAATTAGCTTCTCTTTACAAGCCATGGAGTATTAAATTCACAGACTCAGGGAAGGAGACAAGACCTGAAACTCAAACTTTCACTTTTGAAAAAAAAGCTATTTTCCAGTGTTATCTTCATATTCACTTTTTACAGATTGTGTAACACATAAGTAGATGTAAAAATAATTGTTGTTCAAGCATTAACATGCTCATTGAGTTGTCTCAGGTTTAATAGCATTGCTCAGTACTTCATTTCTGAATTAAATTAATTATAATCTGACTGAAGAGACTAGGTTAAGTTAAAATCTGTCTGCTCTGTCTATTGCACTTTTCTAGTAAATTCCAAGGCACAACAAGCACTTAGTTGTCATCTAGTATGTGTATTTTATTTCCTGATTGTGTTGTTGACTGCTATTCACCTATTTTGGCTGTTTAAAGCAGTTTACTGAACTAGAAATTCTAAATTTTCTGAGAACCATGATGTTCCCTGAAAAGCATTTTGACAACTGTGTGTGGCGGGGAAAAAATATATATTATTCACAGAGCAGATTTTCTGAGACAGAAGTACCAAGTATCCCCTTCTCAATACTTAAATATTTAGGAAGGAGATGTTAGCAACTAGCTCCAGCAATTAAGGGCTTGCTTGGTCCAGAAAATGTTAAAAGCCTTGGTCCAGGCAAGCCTTATATATGGCTAACCTTCTGCTATTGTAACTCACACTAGAACATCAGATAGATGAAGTGACTCATAAACATCTCCTTCAAGGTAACAGTGGATATAAAGCATGAAGCGTTAGAATCCCACCAGACCATATTAGACCCAGTGAGGGTTTGTTTTTTGCACCCCAGCCTCATGTCTTAATGTTATGAAATGCCTGTATGGCCACTATGCACAATCATTTGATCAGCATGATGAATGGGGTTGATATTGCACTACAGAATAAGAAACTGAAAAGTTCAAAAGGTAGATAACGGTCTATAAAAGGAACAATGAATTTACTTGGTTAATATTTAAGCATACTGTTTGCTTTCCTAAAAAACAAGATAGAAGGAAACATACTATAATAAAAAATCTAAAAGGGGTGGTCAGCATAGGTCCATTCTAAAATCCTCAGATTCCTTGGCTTCTGAATTCATTAATACAGATGAGCTCTCTTCTAACCAACTGACTGACTTTGAATCTGGGGAAAAGGCGCAATCCAGTGAGAAGTAATCCAATGCTCCAAGGGTAGTCACTTCTAAAATAAGTGACATTGATTCATCAAAGCCTCTGTTTAGAAAAGTGAAGAGTAGAAGGCCGTAAGCATCATGGACATTACAGATATCTTTTGGAGACTTTTAAATGCTCAGATGTGGACTGCAGTAATGAATATAGTAATTCTGCCAAGTTGATTAATGCAGACATTGATTGGTTAGATACAGGTCTCACCTTTGTACCTTCTTGTTTTTCTTTTTAATCACAGGATGCTGAAGATGTTAGAAATTTTAGCATGTGGCTAAAGCTTAAGATGTTATGTGAAGATACACAACAGTCTATTTTTTATACTTTTCCATTTAAATTTAAAGATTCCACCTTTGTTCTCCCTTGCAGGAGTTCTACATGGCTCAAGTCTCAAGTGCTCATGTTCCAAGCACTCGAAATCCAGTGTCATGAAGCCAGGGACTAAAGTGTCTTGTAGATTGGGTAGGCTGCACTTTGTGCTTGAACTTGAATATGATTTCAGGTATGCAGCTGTTGCACTTTACCCAAAGCAATTCTTCAAGTTCAAGTGAGGTATGTGCAGCAGCTGGGATGAGCTGGGAACGTGGATTATGGCACCGGTGGAGAAGGGAATTGGAGGTGGATTTAGGAACCTGAAAAGTAGTCTTAAGATTAGGAAGCATGAAAAGGGGGCCTCAGGCTTAGGGAGTAGGAAGGTCATTAGGGTTAGGGAGCAGGATAGGGTTTTAGGGTTAGAAAGGAGAAAGACATTTTAGGGTGAGAGTTAGTTATGTTAGGGCTATGGGAGCTAAGTCATTACAGAAGACCAAATTACTGGGACCTAGTGGTGATGTGCCAAGTCGCCAGCATACAGTACAGAGGAGCTTGTAATAGATCCCCCATTCCACTCCACAGTTAAATCTTTTGACAATGCAGTTCTTAATGGAAAAACAAACAAACAAAAAGAAAAAAACAGCATAATGGATAAATCCAGTAGTGCAAGCAAAATTCTATATATCAAACCAAACCGTGCCTGGAACCATGTGCAGGAAAAGCTTTATTAAACAACCCAGTGGTTTGGATTGATATATAGCAGTTCTTCAGGAATTACATATGCAGTCAAGGCATGTATTCAGGAGCTGTAAATTAAACTTGGCTGCCATACTGAAGTCATTTTTAGTGGATAATAGAAATTCCTCTGCACTAGCTGTTATTAACTCTAATAAAGGTAGTGGGATATAGGTTATTAATCATGAAGCCTAAAACAGAGAGTCTATGGTCCAACTCTCAAACATTAACCATGATATACAGGCTTTAACTGTAAACATACCTTATGATTTAGGTTTGGAAGTAATGAAATACTTAGTGAATATTACTGAGTTTGAGTTCAATCACCTGTTGATACAACTGAGGAAATACTCTTGACAAAAAATATTCTTCTTTATAAAAGAGCAATGCAATTTTCAGGTATTGGAATATCTTTTGTTCCTGTGTATGCTAATATCTTTATGGGCTATTTTCAACATTAGATTAAATGATAAGATATGGAAGCAGAGCAGGTGAAGATTAAAACCAAAAATTTTAATATAATAGCATAGACTATCAAAACATAAATATATATATATATATATATATATATATATATATATATATATATATATATATGGGTCCCTATGAGTTGATCGACAACTCAAAACAGTGACAGTGACTTCACCGACAAGTCACATCGCCGACATCGCAAAACACGGATGTTTACCGAGTAACGGATGCAAATCCGGTACTCATGCCTACCATGGTTGCATGACACTGCCACACTTAACAAACCATGGTAGGCATGAGTAGCGAATTTGCATCCGTTACTCGGTAAACGTGTTTTGCGATGTCGGCGATGTGACTTGTCGGTGAAGTCACTGTCGCTGTTTTGAGTTGTCGATCAACTCATAGGGACCCATATATATATATATATATATATATATATATATATATATATATATATATCTATATATATATATAATAATAATGACAAGCATTTCCACATCACTAACCATACTTCCTCAGATCCTTGTAAAGTCAAAAACTTCATTAACATAAAATAAAAATCAAAACCAATCAGCATATGACAGTCACATATTTAAACCAATCAAAACAGCCTTAGATTCAGAGTTGTAAGCTATATCAAAAGCCAATCACCATGTGACAGCCAATCAGCATACAGCAGTCGCACAATTAAACCAATCAAAATGGCATTAGGTACAGAGTTGTAAGCTATCCTAATAAAACAATCACATAATAAAACATTCAAAATAACAGAAAATAATGAATAATAATAAGCTGCAGGTGACCTAAAATGCTGTAGGCTACCTAAAATGGGAGAGTGACTTAAGATAAGGTTTAAGTGGTATTGTATCATTCAGACTGTAACCTTTATCTGCCTGCAGCATCTAAGATCACTCTCTTCAGTCTTATTAACTAAATTGCCATCCTTGCACCTTCATAAATCACTTGTAAAACCAAGAACAGAAATTGATGGGAGATCTCACATTTTATTACATGCTTTGCCAAATCATTCCTACTGTTAGACATTCTAATGTCATAAATGTGTTCATGAATGTGCTCTGTTAAAGAGCAATTTATTTTCCCCACATAGAAGGATGGACAGGTAGTGTACTTCACTAAATAGATTAAATTAATAGTAGTGCAATTGGCAGAGAGAGTGAAATTAAACAATCTTCTTGTGGATGGATGCTTAAAGTGTACATTCATGTCAATGTATTTACAATAATTTCAAGCCCTGCAACCATATGTACCTACATAACCTGATCTTACTGCTCCATCATTTTACTAGCTCTATAGCATAAAATGTACTTTAAATTTTCTTTTTTAAAAATCTGAAATAATTGTTTTTTAAGCCCAAAACTCATCTTACTGCATCATCTGTTAATATGTGCCAATTTCATTTAAAAACATCGTTTAATTTTAACATCGGTGGTGGTACTTCCACGGCGGTGCAGCGGTAGCATTGTTGCTTCACAGCAAGAGGTTCTCCCTTTCTATTCTCAGCTTGGGTTGGGAGTGCCTTCTGTGTGGAGTCTGCATGTCCTCCCCACGGTCGAGTGGGTGTTCGAAAGACATGCGTTGAATGGGCGTGCCCTTGTTGGAGATTGGGCATCGGGCTGGCAACTCAACACCATAAAAAACAGCTGCCAATCATTAGCTGACTGGAGTTCCATTGTGGCGACCCCTAACCGGGAAAAGCCGAAAGACAAACAACAACAACATTTAATTTTAACATCTGAAGAATAAAAAAAGGAAATCAGCTACTCTGGAAGGGTGACTACTAGATGATATGTTATCAGATTCATTGTTCTAGGAAGCACAGAAATAGGGTCTCACTCTTCCAGCACTATCAATACTATTTGGTGCTAAAGAACCAGCAACTTCTGTCAATAACCCCTGGATAAGAGATCCACTTTAAATTCAGATAGATGATGTTCAGAGTCATCAAACATGAAATCCAGGTGTGAAATCCTCATGACTTGCCCTTTCATTATATTTCTATACACATCTGGGGTGCATGCTACATCTGCATAAAATATGATTCCTTCTTCAAATTTTTTCTAAATAGAGTAGAAGCAACATTACTATTAGAGGTTTTATAAATACCACCATCTAAAAACTCAATATCAGATACTGAAAAATTCATGGTGAAAGACAAAAAGGGGTGGAACCATTCAAAAACTCAACAAAACTTAGAAGCTAAGCACTGTCCATAATAAAAAGACATTGTCCACAAAGCAGCTATAAAACCTAATATACTCAGAGAACTCAATACCTCCTAATACTTTATTGTTCTCCCAGTGAGCCAATACTAGACTGGCATAACTGTTGGTGCGTGAGGTACCCATGACCACCCCAAGCCTTTGCAGGTAATATCTGCCCTCAAACAGAACAACTTTATTTAAAAGAACCATCTCAATGAACATACATATTAGAAGAGGAAGTCACAGCCTTAATGCCAAATACCACAATTTTTTTCTCTCTTAGATACAAAGAGTTCATTTTGGTAAATTCAGCTTGACAAAAAAATCCTCTACTTTCAGTACTCCATTTGGCAAGTTCAGATTTTTGATAATTCCATTTGGGATAAATTCTGCGAGTGAAGTCTTTCAACAAGCAATGAAGCAATTTTTTTCTGGGTGTCCTTGTGCTATTATAGTAGACAACATACTAGTAGGAGGTTGTGATGAAGCAGAGCATGACAGGAGCCTCAGTAAAGTTCTAGAAAGGGCACGTCAAGTGAATCTTAAGCTCAATGCACAAAAATGCAAGTTCAGACTACAAGAAGTTATTTATATTGGTCATTGATTTAAAAGTACAGGCCTACAACCAGACCCTTCAAAACAAACAGCCATTTTTGAGATGCCAGCACCAGACAATGTTCAAGCCTTGCAACGTTTTCTTGGTATGGTCAACTATCTAAGCAAGTTCATTCCAGACTTGAGTCAACTATCTGCACCACTCAGATGACTGATCTGTAAAGATGTATCCTGGTCTTGGTTATAGCAACATTAAAGAGCATTTGATATCCTGAAACAGAGAACTGCTAGTCCACCATCTCTCAGGTACTATGATGTTCACAAGCCAGTTACACTTCCCTGTGATGATTCGAAATTTAGTCTTGGTAAAGTCATTCTACAAGAGGGTCAACCAGTTGCCTGTGCATCGAGAACTCTTACCCAAATTGAAATGCAGTATGCCCAGATTGAGATAGAGCTTTTGGAAATTGTATTTGCATCTTCAAAGTTCCATAATTATGTTTATGGTAGACAGATCCAGATCGAAACAGACCACCAACCTTTAGTCACTGTCTTGAGAAAGCCTATGCATTCAGCCACTGCCCGACTGCAACATGTGATGCTGAGATTGCAAAAGTATAATTTCAATCTTGTCTACAAGAAAGTCAAACTTCTTTATCTTGTTGATGCATTATGCATATTATCCAGAAATACCATAGAACAGCATGAGAATGAGAACCTTCATTTTGAAGTCATGGAAATGGGAAATTTGTCTTTCACATGTCTTGATGAACTGAGAAATCACACAGCCACAGATACAGTTTTCCAAATGCTCAACCACATTATCAATCATGGATGGCCATCAGAACAATCTATTTTACCTCAAGAAGTGCAGCCTTATTTTCCATACAGAGATGAGATTTTGTCTGACAAAGGTATCATTATTAACGGTCCGAAAGTAATTGTTCGAAAGTCCTTGCAACAAGACTACATTACTATCTTGCATCATGGTCACCTAGGAGTCGATTCTATCAAAAGAAGGGTGAGGAGACTAGTATTTTGGCCTATGTCACAAGACATTTAGACAGAAATTTTATCTTGTTCAGTGTGTGATAGTACAAGCCCACATCAACAGAAGGAACCACTTCAGTTTAACCAGAACTACTTTGCTCAACAGTAGCCATAGATATCTTCAAGTGGAATGGTCAACATTATTTGGTGTTAGTAGACTCATATTACAATTGGTTCAAGATTGACCTACTTCCTAACCTAGCATCCAGTACTGTCACTACTAAGATGGAGTGTCATTTTGCAGTACGTGGTAGTCCACACAATGTTATTTCTGACAATGACATGCAGTTTACAAGCCAACAGTTCAAAAGATTTGCTGAAGAATGAGACTTTACTCATGACACTAGTAGCCCTGAATACCTGCAGTCAAATGGTTTGGCAGAAGGTGCAGTTCAAAGTGCAAAACGGTTACTAGAGAAGTCAAAATGAGACAATAATGATGTTTTCTTGAATCTCAGAAATGATCCTCATGATAAACATCTTGGTTCACCTGCTCAGAGACTTCTGTCAAGACAAACCAGAACCACATTACCAATCAGTAGTCAATTGTTGGTTCCATATGTCAAGAAGAACAGGTTAATGAAAGCCAATCTGTTAAAGAAGCATTTAACCTAGAAGCCCTACTATGATAAGACCAGCAAACCACTCAATCCATTACAAGAGGGAGAAGTGGTAAGGATGCAAACATTTGAAGGTTATGATCGGATCGGTGTTGTGAAGAATATTTGCCCAGAGCCAAGATCATAAATTGTGGAATCACAGGGAGCAGCTTTTAGGTGGAATCAGAAGCATTTGAGACTGGTGTCCGAGCCTATCCCACAGCACATAGCCTGTGAGAAAGACTCTTTATCTCAAAGTGAGTTGCCTAGTGTTCCAATTCCTGAGGAAGTTCCAGAGGACATTCCCATTCCTGTGATGAATCCAGAAGTTCTGGATATGAGTTGTGCACTGCAGACTGTCCCTGTTGCTAAATTTGGTTCGCACGGTTATGTTATGAGATTTTGTCTCATTTCTAAACCGATATGTAGCAACTTAGACATGAACATTGTGTTTTGTTTCTAATGTCTGTAGTAATTTGCGTCTAACTCTGATATTGTTTTTTCAAACGTCAATCTTTTTTAATAGGGAGGATGTAGATCAATATGTGTGTGTGTACCTTTAAGAAGCTATCCGAGGGCTTGTAAAAGTATATAAAAACAGAGCACATGCAAGCTAGATTGCATTTTGTAGTAAGCTGTTAAGATGTAAGCATGTATGTATGTATGTAAGGGTCTGTCAGTTAATTAGTTTGTTCATACCTTATGATGCTGCTGTCCATCCTAATGTGTTTCTATGTATTAAAGCATATAAACGAACCCCCCCCACGCCTGCTTGTCTTATGTGTTAGAGAAGAACGTGTGACAGTGTTCAACCCTTAGTCATATAAATCTTTAGTAATATATCTGCTCATCAAACAGTTAAGAAGCTCATCATGCAACTTAGTTATAAATACATCTACATCCTTCTTGCTAATCACAGATTTCAACATTGTTTTGTTTATGACTAGGAAATTAATAGCTTTCTGAATAATATCTTTATGTGGTGGCATTACCCTGATACCATTAGGATATATGGAATGGAAACTATCTGAATCACATTTATGTATCTGATTTTCATGTAAAACAGACATTTTCTGTACTGATTTCTTGTATTAAAAGACTATTAAGGTATTAGATGGAACTATATCAATGATACTTTATATCTGGCATATGATTATCAATATTCCCAAATCAGTTTATGCATTTGAAACACATCTGTTTATCTACTGATTACGATCAAACTCTGTCTTTGGATTTGAAGAATTGATTTGTGCATAGAAAATGTATTATTACTGGTAAAGCAATAACTTATGTCAATAATATGTCATGTGAGGAACATCTGACCTACAATAATGTTGACACTAAATGTATCATGTATTATGATTTAGAGTTAACCACTATGTATGGCAATAATATTCACAGAGCCAGAAAGATAAGTCAAGCACATCAGCCAATACTGTTAGGAGATAGGCTTTTGGGAAGTGTGTCACATAATTTATGAAAATTCTTTTACCACACAAAGAAACTTTAGGCAGATCTCAGGACAACAGACTAGTTATAGTACGATGATAAACGAACAAGTTTGGGTTATAGTACGATGATAAACAAGTTTCACATAACATGTGTGCTCCATGTGGACACTGCAACATCTGTTCTCGTATGCTAACAACTAAAACAATGTCAATATACATCATTCAAAAAATTATTCATATCTGTAATTGTATTACTTGGTAATACCATTTGGGTTACATATTTAGCACAATGTGTATTTGGTCACTTCTCTATTGGACAGATCTCCCATGCACTGGCACTTCAACTCAGAGAGCATCTGAGTGATAGATGTGAAAGAACCAAAAACGTTTTGCTTAAGCATAGTGATGCAATCTTTTATTTTATTAGTATATATAAAGGAAGGAAATATAAATCTCTTTCTTGGTAAAATTGAGGGAAAAAAGATTGTCACCAGGGGTACTTCCCCCTTGTTTAAATGATGGTTTTAAGTTATGTCTCCTATTTGGTTATTGTTATTTTAGAAATTATGTTGCTATATAAAATTATTTTTTATGTGGAGTCTGAAATAGCTACATTTCTGCCTGCTGGGTTATTTAGATTTAGTAAGGCTTTATTATATTTAAGCTTATTGATAATGAGATATTATAACCAGTGCTTTAATTTATTGACTCGACTCATTTTCACTTACATACAATATGGTATATTTAAGATCAATACCAAATAAGCCACTCTTCTGATTTATTAGCTTATTTCTAGAATTGTTTAATGACAAAATTTATGTTGTTGCTGGACACTTTTTTGCTAGACAGAACTAGTGACAAACAGCAGTGACTGTCATAGTGTATCTTTACGTTTTTATTGTTTTTTTCCCCTATCATGTGACATGATGACTTTTAGGTATAAAATTGTTGTGGGATAGCACACTTTAAACTGACAATGCCCTCTTGTACAATGAAAGAGATCATCGGTGCCTATCTCTAACTTGTTTGATAAGTGAATAAATACATCCTTTCACCCACTTTCACTTTGAATTTTGTTTTGAGGTTGAATTGTTAGTCACCTAAGAGAATATCATAGTGGATAGATAGTGGTTTTATTTAAAACATTTAGGTAATTATTGTGGTCACTGGGAGCAAAGGTGATATTTAGGTAGCAATGATGTGATAATTAACATTTCACATATAACCTGGATATCTAGAATTTCCAGGTAGGGATGATGAGGAATATGCCATGAAGTAATGGGGCACCTAATAAATACAAATGCTCCCCCTCAGTTATTAGTGGGTCTGAAGGCATAATAGATGCTGCACCCAGGTTTACAGTGTGTGTGTATGTGTGTGTGTGTGTGTGTTCTCACTACAATGAAACCAGAAAGAGCCTCACTCTGAATGTAAATCTGCCTACTGCAGGTAAGTCAGTTTATGCAGTGTGAGAAAATGCGATTCAAAGACACAACTGGCTGCAATGACAAAGACCTAATTTTTAGCTCATTAGCATAGCTCTAAACTGTACTGTTTAAAGCAAATGCTTTCAGACCACATAGTGATAATGAATGCCTTGGTGGCACATGCATCATGTTGGGAAAGGCACCGACTCTATATCACACAGACTCACTCGCACGCACATTCATCCAGCTTCATTCATATCCCGACAAACATGCATTTAATACATTACCATTCCTCCAACCCCAACATCTACACTAAGCTTACCTGCAATATGACAGCTTCCATAGGAATGAGTGGGTAATTTTGTCTTTGATGGCATTCCCGTTTTCCTCCAGCAGTGGTAATTTACACAGGAGCTGCTGGTATTTGGCAATTCTGGTGGAGTGCACATGGCTAAGTAGCATTAGCCACTCCCCTGGTATGCCACTTAGCATACAGCTCTGCAAACTGTACCAGCTTCCATATTGAGATACCCTGTTGGTCAGTGGTGCCCAACCATTTTTTTTATTTATTTAACATTTGTTGACCGGGAAAGTCCGACTAGGTTTCACAGATCCTGTTTTCAGTGGAGGCCCGGGGAGAAATGCTCCAGAAGCACACATTTTGTGGGTAGGGTCACTACACAAATTCTTAATGCAACTGCTGGCCACCTCAAAACATAGTATGTCATTACGTGTTAACAATAGGTACAGGTGACTGGCATTTTTACTTAAGACAGCAGTCATGAACTTGCCTGTTTTCTACATCAACTTTTGTGTTTAACTTTATTCTGGCTTGCAGCCATGACTCATTACAAACTCTTGCAGAAAGGTACTACTGTTTACAGACTACAAGTTATAAACAACAAAGAATGGTTACTTCCACAGCTAAACCTAGAGGTATGCGCAGTTGCAGTCATGTTAGGTAAGTAAGCATGTGGTGGAAAGTTTGCATGACTGAAGTAAGGCATAACATTTTTTCACTTTTTTTTTTTAAATTTTTGGTTACTCTCTGGGGGTCGGATGGTGTTGCATTGAGGGCCGGATTTGGCCCTGGGCTGGACATTGGCACCACTGCTGTAGGTAAAAACCTCAGAGTTAAGATGATCTAAGAATCAGAAGGGCTTACTGCAAGTGGAAAAATGGCTATGATACATTTTCTTAATAATGTTAAATCTTTCTGAATACCAGGGCAAGTATCTGTAATTACACAGATATGGATCTTTTCAAGTGTTAACAGAACCAAGAGCTCATATATCTTTTTGATTAGACTCCTAGCACTGAGTTTAACTTCCTTGATATAATCCAAATTAGGTTTTAATACAGTGGAATGTCTCATAGATGGACTCTACATGGATATGGCACAGTGGGGTCAGCAGAAGCTTCTATGCTGAGAGAGATGTAGACCATGTCTGGTATAGGATTAATACCCTTTTACCATCTTCTCCCTTGAATAGTGTATCCCATTAAATGACATCAACTACTGAGTTGATGGTTAACCCCAATAATTTAATATGTTGGTTTCAGCATCATTCTTGGTCATGACAGGACAATACCAAAGACTGCTGTCTTTATGGACTCAGGCACATGCAAAGCAAGTTCTGTCATGTCCTTCTGCTTAGAGAACCTAAGATTATGCACCCCCACATGAGTTACTTCCAGATTATTCCCATATATAATACGATGGGAATACCTATGAGCCATTGTTACATCATGGATTCTGGCTGTGGAATGACAACTTACTGTCACCCTATTCTTGCTCAGGTTGGTGAGGATGGAGTCTGTGAGTCTGATTATGTTATTATTTTTGACCAAAACATTACCATGGATGGTACAGACTTTGTAAAGTTTAATGACATAGATTCATAACCTTGGTGATTTTTCATGGGTTATGTCAACTGAATGTAGACAAGAATGATGTAGGTGAGTATGTTGTAATGCAACCTAGATGCTATGTTTCCTAGAGATCCACTAATCAGATCAGTATACATCAGGAGGTGGTAGTGTGCTCCACAGAATGGGTTTGCTGCTTACCAAATGGGGCGTGTACTGAGGGATTGTCCATCTTTTTACATCTGTCACAGATCGTGTCTTTGATTGACAACAGAAATGGGTTACCTATAAGTATAGGACACTTTTATGGTGGCTCAAAGTGCAGGAAGTCTTGATGTAGAATATTTAAGAAATGACTGGGATCCTATACTGACTAGTAAAAGTGAAATAAAAAAAACATGGTAATTGTTAGGACTGGTCCATATTGCTATATAACATAAAGCTGGATTCTGTGAGATATATCACTTTGCTGAGTAATGAGAATATGTTAAGTTCTAATCTCCAAAGTAATACCTAGTATGAGGCTACCAAATAGTAGATAGTGTATTAAATTCTAACACCTAAGGTAATGCTTAAATTCTAACACCCAAGGTAATGCTTAAATTCTAACACCCAAGGTAATGGCCGAGATATTATGGTTATAGTCTCTTAGTATAATGTACCTGCTGTAACACAAGAGTAAGAGTTAATAAAACTATAACCCCTACATTATTTAGGGACAAGATAAAACTGATATTAAACAGGTTCTGAGAGATACTCAACCACAACAAGGCCTGCATCAGTCTTATGAAGTAAATCAAAACAGAAAAGTGCTATAGAATCGATATCAACCACTACAGTATCACTAATATTAATAATTAGTGCACAGTAATCTGTGGTACGTCAGTAGTTGGAGCACTACAGCCGAGGTATCAATGGCAGCATTTTATATTTTCAGTGATCATAACTGGGTGTCCAACAGACAGTAACCCTCACAACAGTATACTTAGCTGTAATAGCAAGAGCTAGACATAGTGTGCACTCAGAGGAGCTTGATAATGCAGTGCAATTAGTGCAGCAGCAGGGATACACAGCAGAGCAAGACAACAAAATAAAATAGAAGCCATTTAAATATCAGTACAGATAGCAGTGGTTACAAATGGCTGGCCAACAGCTGATAAAGTGCATTAGCAGGATTCAGGGTTAAGGATAGTTAGTACAATTCAAACCAAGCAATTCAATTAGTGCAGCAGCAGGGAATGCAATAAAAAAACTGAACAGCTGCAAAAGATAAAAGGATTTGCAATAAGTGCAACAGGGCAAGACAGAAGTAATTTAGAAACAGTACAAATGATGGTACAAAGCAATATGGTACATTACACATACTATGACTATGGCAGTATTTTGAGGAATTATTAGCCGAGTGAAAACACACATTTAACTTAATTCACCACTTTAACTTAATGTCTCAAATGAATGATCCATTTTTTTCAATGAGGAGAAAATTATCCATGTGCAATACAGGTTACTAGCTTCCACAGTACACACTCAGACTGCTTTCTTAAAATTAAGACAATAAGCTTTACTTACGTATTTAGGGACATGTAAGGTCATATGCTTCATTATTATAACTTAAGAGTCTCAAAACTTGTAGAAACATGTTAAGTTTAGTGCAAAGCCTGCTTCCAAACAAAACAAAGTTTTTGCACTCAAACTTTCAATGTTGTCTTTAATTTCAGGATAATCTGTGCCTTTAAAAAGAAAACAGACCCACTATTGGTTAGCAGTTTGTTGTTGTCTAACTTTAAATCCTTCATTTGTCTTGAGTCAATCTAACACTTTCACAGGCTCTCAGGTTCTTCCTCCAAGGCTCCATCTCTCTCTCTTCCTGTTCCTGTCTTTTTACAATAACAAGAATGTCTTCTGCCATTCAAGGTTTGTTTGTGGAATCCATATCTCAGGTGTTTTAAAGCCTCGACTGAAGTTTCCCTCTCAGTTTATTTAGCACTATGGAGTACAGCTAAAACAGCTCAGCAGTGTATGATTTTCCTGACATTCTGAGAAGATTAATTCGCAGTCTCTTAGTGTCTCTATACCAGACATTTTGTATTGTGAACCCTTATTTCCTACAATCTACTCTGGTGTTATTCTTTCTAAACTTTGTTTTGCAGAGTACTACAACTGCAAGGCACACTATTATGTAATTAATTTACCTTCAAATTACACTCAAAAGAGATTTCTCTCTAGCTTCCTCAGATTATACTTATTTTTTTAAACAAGTACTAGACTTCCTCAACATATATATATTTTTTCTGGCATATGAATGATGCTGGGGATTCAGAAATGCTATGGTCACACCTGTGACAAAGCCAACACTTTTACACTGAATGTGCAATAAGTCTGAATGCTTATTACCTATTCATGTGGCCAAGTCGTGGTGGGCAATGATAAGGTTCTTGTTATGGCTGCAGTACAGAGCTATGGCCAGATTGTGTTAGACTACCTTGCAGTCAGAGTAAAGTACTAGCAGCTGTGATGAACACTGAAAGTACCCAAGTATGTTAGTCACCGCTAGTATGAAACTGTTATGTATATTAATATTGTTACTGGCACAGGAAACAGAAAATTTACACCAGGACTTCTGCCAGTACTACTAATGGACAGAGGCAGCTTCTAATTTCTTAATCCCATGCATGGGTCCCCTAAAATTAATGGTGGTATGATCCTAGTTATTCTCATTAGGAGAAATATATAATTATCAACCATGGGATATAACCAAATGGGATAGTTTAATTCAAGCACAAGGGAAGCTGACTAGGTTTAAAATGGCCCCGTAATGGCAGCTAGCCTGGTATTTACTTAAGAACATATGAACTTATGATGGCATAAACAGCAAAACCACATTGATGATGCGTTGTTATAACTCAAAGCAATACACATGCAGAGAAATTATGTATGAAATGAAATACGCCAAAGATGGCTAAGGGTGGAGTGTAGAGTTTGTACTAGAACTAGTTTGATTAGTGTACTTGCATTACAAGATGAATGTCATTAAAAAAAGAAAATCATTCAACCCTGAGGGGAGCTGACACATCAGCTCTGTCCACTTACATTATGCATCCAGTTCCTTAACAAGATAAGCTAGAACAGGCATCACAGTGAAGGTGTCAGGAAAGCACATATCAGGAGAATGTTATTCATTTGCAGAATGATAAAGGGAAAAGAAAGACAAGACTCATGGGAATCACTCCCATGCACTTATACAATGATTTTTTCCTAAACAGTGAATTAGTAAGGTACACCTCAGATGTACGAATACTGAAGCTGTCAGGAAAACATATATCAGGTGAATGTTGCACATTTGCAGATTCAGAACAGGAAAAAAAAGGTAGGTTTCATGGGAACTGAACCCCTGCCTTTATTCAGTCATATTATCCAAACAATGAATTAGCAAAGTACACCACAGAACCACATAATCACTTGTACTGAAGTTATCAGGCAAACACAAGTCAGGAGAATGATGCACATTTGTAGACCGATAACACAAAAAGAAAGACATGCTTCATGGGACATTAACTCATACCTTTGTGCAGTGATATTTTCCTGAGCATTTAATCAGGCATTACAGAAACACGTCTACCGGAGTTGTCAGGAAAACACTTATCAGGAGAATGTTACACATTTACAGAATAAAAACAGGAAGGGAGAGACAGGCCTCAAGGGATTTGCCTTTGTTAGTGATGTTCTCGATACCACTGCATCACAGCAAAGGGAGCTATTGTAGGAGTTGTACTGGAAGTGTCAGGAAAACACATTTAAGGGAAATGTTACACATCTGCAGATTGAAAGTAAAAAATTTTAAAACAAACATGCAACCCTAATGCGATTAGAACACTCTACCCAGTGCTATGACAACCTATAAATCACTTCATGAACAAACTGAGGCAACAATGCAGTCCAACTAGAGGCATAAGCTTTAACCTATTTTATGTTTGCCTGTTATCACATGACATCACTCAGTTCATTTGCAAGACCAGTGACAGACACTATATGTGGGCTATGGTATCAGTTAGACTTCTGTATTGCTATCCAATGAGCAGTGGCACCTCCTGCAGGCTGTACATGGGTATTAGCAGTGTTTTCCATGGCCTGTCATGCACAGTGCAACCACAAAAAATATGTCATTTAGAGTATGTTATGTATTTATCTATTTTTATGACCAGATTAAAGGTTGGAAATGGGGATATAAGATGAGATGAAAAGGGGAAGCAAGCAGAGGAGAAGCGTGAATAAGGAACAAGCAGGATGGAGGTGGAATAGTAGGAGAATCTCAACTTCTTAGCTCAAGAATTCTAGATAAATCCAAAAGTAATTAATAAGGTCCAAAATCAGGGACATAGCATTTCTACATTTTACTGATACTGATGTGGGAAATGGTAGGATGCTTGGTTTGGTATTATCAAGTATTCTCTGCAGGTTATGAAGTAACCTTAAATAGGTGCAATTATTTAACCACTTCTGTCTTCAATGATTTGACAGAAAAGTACAGATTTGATTTGAGCACACTAAAAATGTGAGCCACTTATGTAGACATTCTTCAACTATATGGAAAGATGAGAGGTATGGGTGGGTAATATTGTATTCTTTTTTTTTTTTTTTGTGGGACAGGTACCTCTCTTTTGGAGAAGTGGAAATTTGAGGAAATAAGCCAGGGAAGTAACAGGTTTATAAAACAGGACTGGTAAGCAGCAGGAAACGATAGATATGACTGACAAGGTGTGAGGTAAAACAATGAGGAAGGGGAAGCACAATGGTGAAGGGAGGATTGTAAAACAAACGTGGTCATGGGTACAAAAGAAGGGGGACACTAGGTTGGGGGCTCTGCTAGCTCTTGTTGGGTGATACAGGTCTCATCTCTACTTACACTTCTAAGTGTACTGGAAGGGGCCACCTGGTGCAGACTGTGCAGGTAGGACAGGAGGTATGGGGGCAACCAAAGCAGGCTGGGCTCATATGTGCTGGGTGCTTCGGCTGGTGTTGGTGTTGCTGCTGCTACTTGTGGGAAGACAACAAGCCTTGCCAGTGGGATGGGTAAAGTTACTGTGTTGCTGCAAATAATAGTGAAAGAAATGAAGAGAAACTAAATAATTAACCAACTATAGATTTATATATGAAAAAGGATGGTGACAGAGGGTGGGATGTGAGACATACAGACATAGTCAAAACTGTATTGTACCTTTTGCTGCTAATGAAAACACTTTGCAAAGCACTAAAATTCATGATGGTCAGAAGGCCTTCTTTTTACTGTGAATCTATCTATCTATGAGGTCTAAAACAACAAGCAGCCTGATGGACAGTATTACGGACAGAAATGACGGGCTGTTTGGACAACATGTGCCTATGGTCAGAAATGAATTTTGGTGACTGAAAATTCCAAACATATACAAAGTAAGCATGCTGTTCAGACATACATATATCAATCACAGATGATAGGCAAAAGACAGCCAATACTAGTGCAAGTTGTGAAATGCACTACAGACTGATAAAGATGATCTGCATATTTTTATGTGGACCTTATACTTCTATAGTAATACGGACAGAAAAATAGACATGAAATGTTTTCATGATTACAAAAGTGTATCGTATTGAAAGTAATGACATCCTCGTTAAGATGAGAATAAAGACACTTACCACTCTCTCAATCTGCAGGGAATGAAAATAAGAATTACGGCCCATGAAAAATAGAACCATCCGGCAAAAATCTGGTGATCTAATTAAAATACAATGTGAATAACAAATAGCACATAACTGGTCCCATTTCCAGTAGCAATTTGGGGTACTACTCAGAAACAGGTTTAAAAAACAGAGAGTGACAAAAAAAAAAGAAGGAAAAATATATGTGCATTATCAAAGAGAGAGTGTAAAATCTGTAGATCTTAATGAACTATATTGCAAAACTCACACACAAGCCCCATTACTGTTGCTACAGGAAGAGAGATGTAAGATCCATGTCCTACTTCTTTAAATTATGGTTGACACTAGTATGCTGGCCATTTAATGTGGTTTTCTGTGTACTAGACAGTTTCAAAAATCACATGTGATGAAGGGAATTCTGAAAATTTGTGAGGGCATAAATGAAGCTAGAAAATAGGGACACATCTCAAAAAACAGTGACATCCTAAATCAGGCTTGAAAATAGGAATGCTCCTCCAAAATAGGGACAGTTGAGAGGTCTGATTTCTTATCCACCTATACAAAAGGAAGCATGAAGAGTCTCTTGTAACATTGCACAGTCACAGTGATACCATTGGTCTATGGTTTCTTAATATCACACATTATTTTATAATGCCCACTGCTGTTAGTTTTAAAAGCCAGAGATTTTTATGACTATATATATCTCCTCACCCCAATACTGTCTTTGGTGCTCCAGTCTACTCCTTTGCATCTGCAAACTCCTTTCAATCTCTGCAGGAACTTGGGACATAAAAATGACATTATGAAAAACTGGATGGTGGCATGCAGAGGCAGTTTATTTGGTTAGCTAAAAGTTGATATAGTTACAGTACATCAGTGATGTCTGTGCACTAACTTCTTCCTCCATCAGTGAAGGAGGTCAGGCTTGCAACGACTCATGTAATTTTAGTGGATAGCACTGTTCCCTTATGTGTGTGGGATGCTAGTGGATTAAGTGACCTTCTCCTCACACCACATCTGTACTCTAAAAAGAGCTCTGCCTGCACCTTCTCCAGCCATAATGATGTATCTTGAAAGATCTCAGGAAAAATGGCCGAGAATTGGTGCCCAAAGCAGTTTTCATGTGTCCGTGACTCTCGCAATGATGGACACTGATGTGCACTTCATTTGCATGATAGATGATAGAGTTAGAAATATAGGTACTGTATGGTTCTACTAGCACTTTAATGTGTAAAACACTGCAGTTCTTCATCTCTCTACATGCTGCTGAGAGCACATGCTTTACAGTGACTCCATCTATAGATGGTTAAACATGGGATGACTATTCTCCCAACCTTAAAGTAACTGGCTTCTTGTGTATGTGCTGAGTTGCCCCCAGGTGCTCAGGGATGTGCACAACATCATGTAGACATCTATGCATTCTTTACTAGGTGTGCTCATTGCAAAAAAGTAATTTATAAACAATTTTATCATAATTGTCATACCCAGAGAGGTGTATCTACATGATATAACCACAGCGAGAAGCCTATAACTTCATTGCACTGTGGAAGAAAACTATGGAAGAGGATTCATAGGAGTTAACTAGGCTAATGACCACAAGGATCTTTTTAAGCCTAGTCATGCATTCCAAATTTCTGACAAGTTCTGATACCCATGACAAGTGTAAGCAGATACTTGGGAGTGGAAACATTTACAAGCAGGGGCTAGGAGATGAACCATTTACAGGTTGCCTATGTCCATTAGAGACACAGTTGTCATACCAGGGATGAATTTCCTGTTGATCTCAGTCAATGACCTTCTCAGGAAAAGGACCAACTTGTGCAGCAGAGAGATAAGTCCTGGAAGCAACATTATCCTCTTCATTCGTGGGTCTTATAACAGAGAAGTCACAATGCCCACCTGTTTCAGCCCAGAAAAGTGCACAACCACCTCCTGCCTTGTCTTCATCCGTATGTTTCAAGAAGGTGATGTAGCCAAACTGCCTTTTGATCATTGGATCATAGGAAGCTACTATGCTATTGGCCCTGAAGCCCTTATAAGCCTATCCAGGAGTTTATCCCATGTTTAGACAAATCAGCACCAGATGCTCTTGTCCAGCAGGGCCACAAGTGGAATCCCAGGGGTGTATTTTCTGTTTCCCATCCAGTTATCCAGGTTGCACTTAAAAAGGGATAATGAGGTGCTCTGCTTGAGGTGGAGAGGGAGTCTATTCCACAGATGGGGGAGTCTCTGGGCACAAATCTTTCCTGTCCTAACAAGTCCCTATTGATGTCACAGACCAGGTTGAGTTCACACATGAGGGGTTCGAATTCTGGGACCTGCTTTTGCTTAAAGCTTTTCTTATGAGTAAGATATCTGCTTATGTAAGGCAAATATTACCTCGTATGCATTTATTCAGTTGTGGAACATTAGCCTTGACTGTTCCTATATCCTAGTGCCTGAGAAGGCTGTCATATTACCAGTAAATTTAAGATGTGTTGGCCAAAAGTGTATTAAGAGGTACATTGCAAATGTAATGGAAGTAGAAGAGAATAGAATTGTTAAGGTAAATGGACACACCCCTGAGCTCTTAAATCCAAGTAATGTTCATTAATATTTTCCTGTCAATGGCTGCAACTTTTATAATAGTAGTATTGTAATGGTCAAGTGTGCAGTTTCACTTCTGTGCTTGCTTTATGGGGAAAATGTGCTCAGTACACATAGCATGCCTGAAATTTACAAATTGTGGGAACAATATATGCAGAGCAGGAATTACATTTAAGAGGCAGGATTTAAATGAGCTATATAATGCTTAACTGACCATGACCTGATAGTTTATAAGTGATGTATAATGTTTACAACTACAGCTGTTTCAATGGTGTCTGTGACGTAAACTATTTGTAACTAAAGTGATATCATTTTGTATGTTTTTCATTTATATAAGTGTAAGATTCCTTTGTCATATGTGTACATTTAATAAAGATATTTGGAAAAAAGTTATCTGTCAAACAGAAATTAAGCATAATATATGGCCTAGCTTGGGAGCATTTTATGGATTTATAGGGGCCATACAAGAAAAAGGCAATTTCCCGTTTTTCATACCAAAAGAGCAATGCCTAAAAACTGCATGATCTTAAGAAAAGTCCTACATCTGGTGACTCATCCACATTCACTTGCAAGCCTAAATTTACAGATGCAGAGAATAACATGGTACTACAGGCTATCTGCACCCATGGCTGACATTTCTTTGCTGTTCATTACACTGACCATCTCTTTTATAACCTTATTTGAGTTGAAATGGGCAGCAATGGATATGCAGGTTTGATCAGGACTACAACTATGACACAGTCTGGTCCGAGACAATGGAAATGGTTTGTGCTGCTACCCACTGAGCAGAAGACATGGCACAGCAAAGGAGGGTAACTGGTAACCTTTGACCAAATGGAGGAGTCCCTGGCCTCCCCTAAAGTCAGTAACACCTCCACAGAGTCCCGCTGTGCATTGCTGCATGTTGGGGAAGAGCTGGACAGGGTCCAGACAGCTTCAAATCCAGATGCTCCTGGTTTGCAGTTCTACTTCATAGTATCATTAGCTGCAACTCCTCTTTAACTCATTGTCAGTATAATGTTGTTTAAAGTTATCTGACTTATGATATACAGTTACATAGGTGATAAATGGTCCATGTCCATCTGCACTACGTATGTCCAGTGATATTAGTTTTTTATCATATGTTTTTAGCTGTATGGATACCAGTTGGATGTATGTTTGTTAAAGCTATCTGACTTATAATATACAGTTACCTAGGTGATGGTCAATGCCTATCTGCACCACATATGTGCAATGATATTAGTTTGCATCATATGTTTTTAGCTGTATGGATACGAGTTGAATGTGTACCTGTGGTCCTAGGTCATATTTCCTCTAGTTATTTGTTTGTTTGGTGTATTCACAGGAAATTCTTTATCTGTGGCCACAGACAATGATGACTGGAATGAGCTGGCACTATCATGTGTATAGGGTAATTGTTTGACACAGGCAGTATGACCACACCATCGCCTACACAAACAATGAACAGTCTCTCTGCTTGCAGATAACCTTCTTCTTTCGGCTTTTCCAGGTTATGGATCGCCACAGCAGATCACCTGTCCACTCATGATTGTCAGTAGAGTTTTTATGGTGTTGAGTTGCCAGTCCAGCACTTAACCTTCCATTGGAGACACACACACACACACACACACACACACACACACACACACACACACACACACACACACACACACTCACACCTAGGGCCAATTTAGAGTGTTCAATCCACCTACAGCATGTCTTTGGGATGTGGGAGGCAACCAGAGCACCCAGAGGAAACCCACGTGACCACAGGGAGGACATGCAGACTCCACACAGAAGGCACTCCAGCTGAGGATCAAACTGGTGAACCTCTTGCTGTGAGGTGACAATGCTAACCGCTACACCACCGTGGCCACCTTCTGCTTGCAGATAACCCTAATATATAAACATCAGAGAGATGACAGGTTGATGGGGACTCCATAGATCAGGGAAATGTGTTTGGCACCAGAAGACAGATGTCTGAATCTTCTCCTAGCATTCAGGAACATGGAGTTCTAAACAGGAAGGTTGGTAATGGTGATCATCGGCAACATGTTTACTGCCATCATTTTGAGGTTTTTGTGGTAGTGGCTGCATCCCAATGTATGTCCAGGGCCATCACAGAGGCAAAGGTAGTGCCAGCACAGCCATGGTAGAGATAGTGAGGATGATCCAGGTTGTACATGCTGACCTATAGAAGTGCATGTCACCTAAGTGTATTTTCTTGGATAATCTGAATTGCACATAAATCCATGCACTATCTTCATTGTGCTATCTCAGTAGTCAAGGTGTCTGTTCTCAGGATAGGGAATCCCATGAGGTTGCGGCTATCTTTATTGTGGTGCACCCTCCAGTGGACTCTTGTCAAGGGCATTTAGCACACCAGTTTCTAGCCAAGTGATGGTACAGCCTGTGCAACTCCTGGCAGGGCCAGCTCTCATGTGTGGGGAATGCATTGGAAACTGAACAAGCATTCTATCATGCATGGCCTGGACCTGTACAGCAGACCAAGTCTAGCTATAACATTGTGTAACACTGCACACACTCAGTGGAGGAATCAAAATAAAGGGCACCACTGGGTGAATCCAGACAGCAAAGGTGTGACTTCAGCAACCCACGCACATGCTCTACAATGTTTCTGGTTTGTGATATACATTGTTGTGTCCATGGTCAGTTTAATTGTGTAGATTTCTGATGGGTGCTATGAGCCAAGGTTCTAGGGCACATCCAGCATCACCCAAAAGATGCCCCTGTTGGAAGTCACCCCTCATAAACCACTGCTATAGGTCACATGTGGGAGTCAAGAAAACAGCTTTTTTGGCTCACATATGCATTGCAGATGATACCTTATGCATTACAGACCACCTGTCTCCTCACAGAATCATAGGAGATTATTAGGCTGACCCAGAGGTCATTTCAAGCCTAGCTTTTTCATCCCAGTGTAATACCATAGATACTCTGGTCAATACCCAGAACTGTATTTAGTAATGACTGCCCATGCATAGGAGGGTTGTGGGCACTATCCCTGGTATGAATGTATGGTGCCCCATCCACTCATCCAGGTTCCTTTTGAACAGTGTCCTAGAGGTGCTCTGCTTCACATGGATTATCAGCCTATTCCAAAGGTACAGCAGTTGCTGGGAGACAAATCTGTCCCTCCAGCATGTCCTATTGAAGTTGCATCTCATATTTAGGTCCCTGGAATGGGTAGCTCTAGTCCTGTTTGATTTACAGATGTGCACCAAATTCATTAGGTTTGGTGCAGAGATTGCTCTGTAAGCCAGGTACAAGTCTTTGCCAAAGAAGTCTATATGATGCTGAGTATATTGATATGGACTTTAGTCGGTCTGTGTAAGGCACATGGAGTCTCTTGATCTTTTTTAGAAACCTATGAGGTCTCTTCAATTGCTGCAGGTGCTTTGTGTGGTACATGCCAAAAGGGTCATTATACTCAATTATATACCTGATTAGTGATGAGTATAGAAGAATTATAACCTCCTAGAGGCAATGCCTTTGCCAGTCAAGTGTGTTACATAGAAGGTCTTCCTTTCTGCAATAGACACATGGTGGTCAAAGTTAAGGTTGCAGTCTACTTGTGATCCCATATCCCTTACCACTTTATAGGTACATAGGATATTGTTGTTAACTTGATAGTGTGAAGGTACATTGTTTTTACCAAAGGGAATGAAGATGCATTTCTTTGCACTTAGTTTGAGACCATGACTAAAACACCAGTCATTGGTCTGGTAAGACCCTCCTGAAGTACACTGCCATCATTTGGGGATTTGATGATTGAACCCAGTTTGCAGTCTGCAAACTTAGTCAGACACAGCCCGTTAGTTTTGGACTGAACTTTGGAGAAGTATATACCAATCAGTAGTGGATCCAGCACTGACCCTTGTGGCACCCCACTGGTGACAAGTCTGCTGGTTGATGTGGAGTCACCCAGTTTGATAGTGTGTGACAGGTTGTAAACTGGCTCACAAACCAATCTAATAACAAAGGGGTTTACATTCAGTTTGCTATGTTTATCAGTAATGCCTGAGTGTGGGATTCTGTCGAAGGCCTTGGACAAGTTGGGGTATGCTGTGAGCACAGATTTGTCCTCATCTGTGGCCCTGGTCACATTTTTGAAGAAATTCACCAGGTTTAACAGGCAGGATCTGCCCTTGATGAAGCTGATTTGGGTCAGATCCATGGTTTGGAGGTTACCTATGTCTTTATTTATGAGGTCCATGATGCTATGTTCCATGGCCTTACAGATAAGGCTGGTCAGACTTATGAGTCTAAAATTCCCTGGGTCTATTGCTAAGCCACTTTTGTGGAGTGGAATAAGTGTTGCTGTTCTCCATTCCACAGGAGCATAGCCTGGGATTAGGCTGTGATTGAATAGGGTACTTAATGGTGATGCTAGTTCATGTTTGTTTGTTTAGAAGACAGCCTGGGATGTCATCTGGTGCATAGATGCTGTGTATTTTGCCTTAGACAAGGCTTTAATAACCTGCTCTTCAGATATGTATGTTGGTGGGGGAGTTGGGGACAAGGTTTTATTATAAGTTTGGAGGGGATAATGGAGTGAAATTTTTACCAAATCTGTCCGCCAGCAGGTTTGCTATCTCTGTGGGATCAGTGTGTGTGATGCTGTTAATCGCTAGTTTGGCACATGCTTGGGTCCTACCTTTTAGGCTGGGTATGTAGCTGTAAAAGGCCTTATGGTTATCTTTGGCTGTGATTGCCAAGCTTTTTTCAAAGTTACCCTTAGAAGATTTGACATGTTATCTTATTTGCCTGTTGAGGATAAGGAGATGTTTTTCCATTGTTGGGGCCTCACCTTAGTTTTGCTAGACAGAAACCTTTTGTGTTTATTGTAAAGTTTGTTGATGCTGGATGTTCACCAGGGTGGCTTGTTTTTACCCTGGGCTCTGGTTTTGATTGTCTCTGGAACAACTGAGTCTATACACTTATATGCAAGTGATTTTACAGGGCTTCCAGCTGGGGATGGGGTTTGGAATGCATTTATACCTTCCCCGTAGGAGGGTATAGTTTGCTCTGGTAAAGTTTTTTTGTCTGGCTTCACCCTTTGTGAGTTCTGATGTCAGTGCTAGTTTGAATACGACTGATTTGTAATCTGATTTAACTAATGAGGGTCTGGCAGTTGTGGTGGTACATTTGTTTGTCATGTTAGGGAGGAACTGATCTAGTATGTTTGTTCCTCTATTTGGAGTTTGAACAATTTGTTCCAGGGCATTTGAGTTAACAAAGTAAAGGAATTTTTGCACTAGTGATTTAGGGCTATACTAGGTTTCCAAGTTGATGGCGGGATAATTGAAATCCCCCATGACCAGAGTTTTGGCACTATTTGGATTGAGTCCAGTTTGGTCAAGAAGGCCTTGTGCACATCATGATCCATGGAGGGGGATCTACAACCAGCTATGACTTGAATGGGGGTCTTATCCACAGTAATCTGTACTTGGAATAACTCCACAGAGTTGTCCTGTCTAACTTGTCAGGAGGTGAATTTATCTCTAATATAGATAGAAACACTATCTCTTTTGGTTCTCACGCATTTGTTTTGCAGTCTGAAGGTGTGGAAGACATTGTAGCCTTGCAAGGCCAGGGTACTCTCTGTGGTCTTGAACAAGGTTTCTGTGACTGCACAGACATCTACATCCTCCAGTGACAGGAGTGCTTACAGGATGTGCAGTTTTTGGTTTAAGCTCCTAGTGTTTAGCAGCATAACCCTTATTTTGTTATAACTGGCAAATTTCATGCCGGCAATTTTGTTTTTGAGACCTTGCCTAAAAAAGTAATATAGGGGAGCCAAGAGCCTTTGCCAGCAGTTGTAAGCCTAGTGGTGCCAGGTGCAAATCATCTCTGGCAAAGCAGCAAAGTTTCTTGACCATGTTATGCTAGGCCAACAGAAACTGGATCTCCTTGAAATTACATCAAAATCTAAGCCAATTATTAAAATTAATAATGTTTGTTTATACTGTGGCATCATTCTATGTGAGAGTAATATGCTGCTCAAGGCTAGGGAAATCCCTGCCTGGGGCACATACTGAGAAAGCTCAATCATCTGTCTCTTCTTATAGTCCAGTGAGGTATGTTTCAGGTCATTCACTCTAACATGAGCTATGACAGAGTCAAAATGGTAGTTGTTGCCATGAGACCAGAGTGCATGAGTGATCTGATGAATCCTGGTACCAGACAAGCAGCTGACAGTGACTTTCTCCTTATCTAACTTGGTGAGTGGGATATCTGTGTGTCTCACTATGGAGTCTCCAATGACAAGAAAATTTGGTTTGTGAGTGTTGCGTCTTAAGGGCTTGATTTGTTCGCCACTGCTGTCGCTGTGGTGCACAATTGCATGGCAGTGTGAGGTGCTGCATAAGGTGCAAACAAACAGAAACCTGCTCAAACTGGGGGCTTAAATACTAGAAGCTAAAAACAGCAGAAAAAGCAGCGAGAAGACACTAAAGAATGTTTTAAACAACAAGCAAATTAGTTATTTAAAACACTGCTTGGTGGGAAACAGAACAAAGAACAGATGCTTAGCAAACAGCGAAAAGTAGCAACAATTACTTTGAAATCAATGAAAATAGCAAAAAAGCTATGTACACAGTGAAAACAGCAGCAATTTACGATTTAACAGGCACAGAAAGGCAGACAAATGCACTGCAAACAGTGCAGTTTAGTTTACAGTATTAAAATACAGTATTAAATAAGCAGAACACAATAAAAGTGCAGTAAACAGTATAATCAAGCAAAAAAACTGAAATGAAATAACCAGAGTCATAGGTTCATAGGTTCGTACTAGGCTATCTGCCCTAAGGCATTTATAAGCCTAGCCAGAGTGTATGTGGCTTACACCACCCCTTAGGATGAGAATACTACGCCCTTTTAGGGTTTAATTTACTATGCCTCTGTCTAGTAGTGACACAGAGATGACCCCCGGGGTAAACCTACGATCTCCCATCCACTCGTCGAGATTTCTCTTGAATAGAGTCAGTGAGGGGCTCTGCCTAACATGGACTGGGATTCTGTTCCAGAGTGTAGGGAGCCTCTGGGTTATGAATCTGTCCCTCCAGCACATCCTATTTATTTCTGTGTTGAGGTTTAAGTCACTTGTTCTCGTGGCTCTGATGGATTTGGATTTTCTGAGGTGGAGCATGTCCATTAATTCAGGATTGGACATGGCCTTGTACGTCAGGCACAGATCACCTCTGAGTAGGCGGTATGCGACTGAATAGAGCTGGAGTTTTTCAGTCGGGCAGCATATGACATATGTTTAAGACCCTTTATCCTCTTGGTGAGGAACTTTTGGGGTCTTTCCAACTGCTGCAGGTGTCTGGTGAGATACATCCCAAATGGGGCATTGTACTCAATCATTGGCCTGATAAGAGAAGAGTACAGGGGCACAATGACCTCTCTTGATCTAGATGTGAAACCCTTCATGATAAGGTGGGTAATATAGAAGGTCTTCCTAACCACTTTGGCAATGTGAGTGTCAAATGAGAGGTTACTGCCAACCTGGGTCCCTAGGTCCCTGATTACCTCTTCCGTACTTAATGGATTACCGCCTATGTGGTAATTTGTCAGTACCTTGTTTTTCCCAAAGGGTATGACTATACATTTTTTGGCGTTCAGCTTAAGGCCATGGCTCTGGCACCAATTATCCGTTTCTATGAGGCCTCTCTGAAGGATGTTTGTGTCCGCTGGAGTATCAATTATGGCGCCCAGTTTGCAGTCATCTGCGAACTTTGTCAGCCACAATCCTCCTATGTTTGCCTGTACCTCGTAAAAATAAATGCCGAACAAGAGGGGTCCTAGGACTGAGCCCTGTGGGACACCGCTTGTGACTGGCTTAGAGTCTGACATAGCTCCAGCAACTCTGACCCTGTGGGTTCTGTCCTTGAGCCAGTTTGCAACCCATCTTGTGACATATGGGTTTACATTTAAGCTGGTGAGTTTGTCTATGATGCCCGAGTGGGGTATTGTGTCAAAGGCTTTTGCAAGGTCAAGGTAGGCTGTGTGAACTGCCTTACCCTCATCAATGGCCTTAGTGACTGTTTCAAAAAAGTCGACCAGGTTAAAAAGGCAGGATCTGCCCTTGACAAAGCCAAATTGGGTAGGATCCAATGTCTGTAGGTCCCCAATGTCTTTGTTTATGAGTTCCATAATGATCCTCTCCATAGCTTTGCAGACCAGGCTCATCAAGCTTATGGGGTGGTAATTTCCAGGGTCTGTAGAAGCACCACCTTTGTGAAGTGGGACCACTGTTGCCGTACGCCACTCTTTGGGTACGTATCCTGTAGTAAGGCTAAGATTAAACAGTAGCCTTATGTGTGGGTTTAGTTCCTCTTGGAGTTCATGTAGTACACAGCCCGGGACACCATCCGGTCCCATTGATGCTGTGTTTTTAGCTTTAGAGAGGGCGGCTCTCACCTGGGCATCTGAGATGTTAGGGAGGCTACACTCTGCTGTGATAGTTATTTCTCCTTTGCGGAGAAATTTGCACTGAACCTGTCTGCCAGAATGTTGGCAATGTCAGTGGGTTCAGTGTATTTTGTGTCATTTTGGACTAGCTCTGAGCATATCTGAGAGTTTCCACCCAGGTTTCTAACATAGCTAAAGAAGGCCTTGTGATTGTCTTTTGTGTCTTTTGCGATTTTTCTCTCAAAGTTGGCCTTGGATGATTTTATGAGTGATCGTAGTTTTTTGCTAGTACTGATCAGAGACGCCTTCCATTTTAGGGATTTTGCTCTGTCATGTAGTAGCTTCCTCCTCCTGTTGTAAAGTTTGTTTATGGCTGGGGTCCACCAGACCGGGCCCCTGCCTTTGGGGGAATGGGTCTTGGTTTTATTTGGGATTGCATGATCCATGCATTCTTGAAGGTGCCCATAGAAGGCATTTGCAAAGGATTCAGCAGTGTGGGTTGTGGTTTCCACTGGCCCAGGGGCCTTGAAGGATACCACTTCAGTCTTAAGAAGTGTGAAGTTTGCTTTTGAGAAGTTCTTCACTGTGGTCTTTTGTGCAGGGGTTGGGGGCGGGATGTGGATTTCCAGTGAGATTAATTTATGGTCTGATCTTACCAAAGAGGGATATACTTCCGGCGTGGAGCATTTTGTCCCCATGTTTGTGATGATCAGGTCTAGTATATTGTCTCCTCTTGTGGGAATGGTGACTAGTTGTTCCATTGCATTTGAGTTTATGAATTCTAGGAACCTTTGGGCTAGGGTGTTTGGGCTTGAGTAATGTTCCCAGTCTATGTTTGGGTAGTTGAAGTCTCCCAAAATGATGGTATTTGGAGAGATATTCATACTCTCCAGTGTCTTCAGGAAGGCTGTGTGGGGTTCCTGAGTTTGAGAGGGTGGTCTGTAGCATACTACAAACTGTAAGGCAGTTTTGCCTATGGTTAGTTGCACCTGGATAGTCTTCGATGCTTCATGCGTTGCCACTAACCTGGAGGTGTGGGTATCTTTGATGAAAATGGATACTCCCCCTCCTTTTGTGGTTCGGTCCAAGTTTTGGGGCCGGAAAGCATGATATGAGGTAAAACCTGATAGTGCTGGGGTGCTCTCAGGAGCCTTGAACCAGGTTTCAGTCACTGCACAGACATCGATGTTCTCCATACTGAGGAGGGCTTCGAGGGCGTACATCTTGAGGTTTAGACTTCTGGCATTGAGCAGCATTACCCTTAGTTTTTTTCCACTTGTGTTTTCTAGGAAGGTAGGTTTGTCATTTGAGCCTTGCCTAAAAACAGCACTATGGGGGTGGCAAGAGCCTTGGCCAATATCCGGAAGCCCAGGGGTGACAGGTGCAAGCCATCCCTTGCGAAGCAGCATGGCTTGTCAAGCATGTCATCCCAAGCAGACAGACATTGGATCCTCTTAGAATGACACCAGTAATTAAGCCAATTGTTAAAACTGATCATTTTGTCTTTGTACTGTGGCATCATTCTTGGTGAGGGTAAGATGCTGCTCAGGGTCAGGGTCATACCGGCCTGGGCTACATAATCAGAGAGCTCCTCTATGTCTCTTTTCATGTAGTCCAGGGAGGTACATCTCAGGTCGTTCACACCGGCATGTACAATGACTGAGTCATATTTGTACTTGCTGTGGAGTGACCTGAGTGCTTGTGTCATGTGACGGATTCTAGCTTCCGACAGGCAGCTTACTGTGACCTTTTCCTTGTTCAGTCTGGTGAGCGGGACGTCAGTGTGTCTGACTATGGAGTCACCTATTACAAGTGTGTCTGGCATGTTGTTTGGCCTTAAGGGCTGTGACTGTTTAGCACACTGACTTTGTGAACTATGTGTTGCATGTGCTATGTCTTGAGGTGGTGGTTGCTTGGGTGTCTGCTTTGGAGGCCTCTGTTGTTTTGGTAGATTTTTAATCAGCACCTCTGAGTATGTTTTTGTGTGTTTATGTGTTTGGTTTGCTGTTGTGATAGTTCTATGTGAGACTGGGTTTGTGGTGTGTGTGGTTACCTTCTCCTCCTGACTGGTCTTGCCAGTTATGAATTGAGAGAGCTCAGCCTCCAGTTTGGCTATATAGTTGCATCTCTCGCATATATTTGTATTTGTTGGGAGGAGGAGAGGGTTGTCTGTGTACATGAGGCAATTGTAACATTGCCTCAAGATTCCCAGATTCACCAGCTGAACAGGAGAGGACGCCAGCAACTGACCCTTCGACATGCTAGAAATAGTGAAAAAGATTGCTGTGTAACTGAGTCAGAAAGGACCTATAAGGAGATGTGTACTCAACAGAATTTAGGTGAATGAAGTACTTTCTTTTGTTTAAGAGTGCTTTACCTGTATAAAAATGCTTTAGGAGCAAGTGCTGAGCTTTTCAGATAGAGTATAGGCTGTTTAGATTGCAAGTAGAACAGTTCTAAGGGAAAAATTGAAGAACAGACTTGGCGGAGCCAGAAAAAGTTTAACCGGTGCTGCGCTATGCGCACAACCGTGCAAAGGCGGATTTTAAGCAGTGAACTACAAAAGAGCTAGGAATGGTCCCAAACAACCAATTACTACAGCTTCTTGTGCTGAGGTCTCTTCCCCCACGGACAGGTAGGCTGCTCAAGGCTCCCCACTCCCACTGGTGAGCAAAGAAACTTCCTTCTATCCAAGTAAGGTAATGTACAACACAAGAACTACACCACAGCCCAGAATACAGCAATGCCTGTATACTGGTCTAAACTAGTCGAGAAAGGTGGGAAAACAAGGATTTTTTTTTGTTTTTTTGTTTTTTTTTTTTTGTAGAAATACACAGAAAATGCAGAGACAGTGATAAATTAGTTACACAGGCTAGCACACTTTAGTGGGCAGCCTCCACAGTTAAATTAAACAAACAAACAAGCAAACATTCGATTAAATTTGACTAAATGTAACTTTAAGTGCAGATTTAAAAATAAATGCAGTAATCAGAAAAAAAACAGTTCAGGCTAGTTTAAAGTAAGCAACAGAAGCTATCTCCAGTGAAAAAAAAGCAAATATACTTAAATCCAGAAGGTAGTCGCTTTTTCAAGTTCCTTGCTGCTAGGACCACTCTGTAAACCCACATGGAGCTTGTCTGAGCAGTATAGCCAGAAAAAAACGCCCAGAGGCGGATTTTAAGCAGTGAACTACAAAAGAGCTAGGAATGGTCCCAAACAACCAATTACTACAGCTTCTTGTGCTGAGGTCACTTCCCCCAAGGACAGGTAGGCTGCTCAAGGCTCCCCACTCCCACTGGTGAGCAAAGAAACTTCCCTCTATCCAAGTAAGGTAATGGACAGCACAGGAACTACACCACAGCCCAGAATACAGCAATGCCTGTATACTGGTCTAAACTAGTCAGTAAGTGCTTTCACAGCTCAAGGCTGCTTCTTCAGACCATTGAAACACTAACATAAAAAATCCTTAAAATAAGCACATAAAAATTCAAATACACAAATCAGATTACACTCTCAAATCAGATGATAAAAAATTCATTAGATCACATGATAAAACTTGGAACTTAGATAAAACTTGGAACTTAGATCGGATACATTGTATTCTAGTTATAACAGACTCTTCACATTTAAATAGTCGGCACCATTAAAACATATCTCCGTGTCTAACTAAACACTTAGAGAGTGCACTCTGATTTGTGTATTTGATTCTTTGGTTATTTTATTTTAGTTGTTTGTTTTTATCGATTAGAGTAACATTTTATCAGCCAACCATTTTCTTTCTTTCTGTCCAAGCAAAAAAACAGGCAACTTGTGTTTTTTTTGGGCAGCTCAGAAGCCTCTAGTTGTCTGGATCTCAACTCAGTGTTGTGGCTGGTAGCCCACCTCGCTCCAGGTCAGGTTTGGTTGATGGAATGACACCTTTTGCAGTTCACATAAGAGCTTCTTATTTTATCAGATGGGGCCTTTATTTTAAAGTAGGTAGAGTCTATGCCTCCAGCACCTCAGGGAAAGGGTTTACATCACAAAACTCTGACAGCACATTGTCTGTCTCCTCTAGGCTATGTGGGAATCACACATGCTCCCCACATGCTGAAGCATGGCATCATGGAACTGATGGAATATTCTCAAGGCAGAGGCCTGAGATTACCCCCCCCCCCCCCAGTTTATCTCTGAAAGATCCCTGGCCCCACATACTTTGGTATCCACTGGGATATGTACTCATTGACTCCCATGGGAATGCAGATGAGGCTGACACATTTCCACAGTTTCTTGTATGGTTTCCCTGTCCACAGGGTACAAGTCTGCTATGTTATTGTTGTGGAGGATATGAAATCTTAAGCATGGTCTGATGACCCTTTACTTCTGGGGGCGATTTTACACACTAAATGTTTCTGAATTGCTCCATCATCTTGCTTTGTCTCACTATCATATGTTGCATTTCATTATGCAGTCATTAGCACATAACACAATGGCCATGTTATTTAGCCAAGCCACATCATACAGGTGGGTTTCCTGAACCATACCCACCCTGCATATGCCACATCATACAGGTGGGTTTCCTGAACCATACCCACCCTGCATATGTTTGCTTGCAATGAAAATTCACTTAGCACAGTGCAGCAAAATGTTATGAATCCAGGCCCATATCTCACCAACTATCACTCTTGGCACTCTCTCAAAACTGATTATATTATTTAAGAATGTATAAGTAAATAAATTATTTTATTTATTTATTTAATGTTTGTTGCCTGGGAAAGTCCGACTGGGCACAGGCCCTTTTTCAGCAGAGGCCTGGGGTGGGGAGCCCCAAAAAGGAATAAAATTGTTACAATAGCAAATTATACAATATATTGGCTCATACAGTAGTTGTACATTCAAGCATAAATGGTATAAATAGAGATATTTGAGAAAAGACAGAACAGCTGACTATACAAGAGAAGGATGGTAGAAGTAGTTAAAGATAGGTATGGTTAACTAAGACAGAAGTAACCTTAGAGTAGGATGTAGTGCAGAAGTTCAGAAAGAAAGAAAGAATAGAAAGATAAGACACAGAAGAACAGGCAGGGGATCTAGAGATAGACTGTGTAGGAGAGGAATAAGAAGGGAAGGAGAGACTTCCTTCAGGCTGAGGGAGTAAAGATCAACAGTAATGTTGTTGTTTGTCTTTTGGCTTTTCCTGGTTAGGGGTCGCCACAGCGGAACTCCGGTCCGCTAATGATTGGCAGCAGATTTTCACGAACGCCGAGGTGCTTGCTCGACATCCAACCTTCAACGAAGGCACGCCCATTTACGCATGTCTTTCGAACACCACCCAACCGCGGGGAGGACATGCAGACTCCACACAGAAGGCACTCCCCACACTCCAGCCGAGAATCGAATGGGAGAACCTCTTGCTGTGAGGCAACAATGCTACCGCTGCACAGTAATGTGTAAATAAATAAATTAATTAAATAAATAAATCTCTATATATGTATAGAGATAAATGGATATGTGTAGATGTATGTATACAGGGTCTACTACAGTTGATTGAAAACTCACTCGACTGAAAATGAAATTACTAGGACCACTTCACTGAAAACTCATTTCGTTGAAAGTTATAAATGGCCTTTTCCCCACTGTAGTGCGATCCTGGAGTTAGTATATAAAGTAAGGGGGGGTGGTTTAGCCCCCCCCCACATATTATAAACATTTTAAACACAGTGATACTTACAAGTGCAACGAATAACTGTTTCCAAAAGAGAATATATAACCAAGATATGTAGAGATATGTGGGGGGCTCCCCCCCACACCCCCCTTACTTTATATACTAACTCCAGGAACACACTACAGTAGGGAAAAGGACATTCCTAACTTTCAAAGAAATGAGTTTCAGTCAAGTGAGTTTTCTGTGAAGTGGTCCTAGTAATTTCATTTTCAATCAAGTGAGTTTTCAATCAACCGTAGTAGACCCTTGTATACATACATGTGAGTTTGATACCTCGCAAATGCATTAAATGCCCCTACTCATAAATATTGTCCAATGTGACATAAAATCATTGTACCTACCAGTTTCTGTATGTGGTCTTAAAGCTGGAGTTGTTCATAAATTAGAATTGCCTTGCTTGCCAGTTTGAGTAAACACGAGCTTACCTGTCACTGACAGAGACATAAAGATTTCAAATTAGACAAATAAATCTAAGGAAATGCTGATTAAGACTGATTCATTTAAACAACATAAATCACTCCTTTTGTCTTGAGTTACAGCAAACCTGAATATGTCCTTTATCCAGAAATGCTTCAACTTTAGAATTTATTTCTTTACTTATTTGTTTTTCTTTATACACAACCCCTTCCTTATCACAGTTGGCCTGTTTATTTCTCCATTAGGTGTAAGATCCAGACCCATTATTTAACCATGGAGAGAGACCTATGGCCTAGTCATTCCTTAATTCATGCTAGAGCGTTATCAGCCCATTTGTTGCACAGAAGGTGAGAGCCATGAGGTAGGAAGCAAACCATCCCATAGTTATGTGATCCTCCCTTCTCCTAATTCCTCTCTTCAGTGGATGGCTGCTGCTCTGGGGAAGTATTCTGTGTTCTTTTGCCAGCATGTGCTCTCTTTACCAGCTTATGTTCTGCAAGGACGGCACAGTGGTGCAGCGGTAACATTGTCGCCTCACAGCAAGAGGGTCTCCGGTTCGATTCTCGGCTGGGGTGCCTTCTGTGTGGAGTCTGCATGTCCTCACTGCATTCGTGTGGGTTTCCTCCAAGTGCTCCGGTTTCCTCCCACATTACAAAGACATGCATCTAGAGCCTTTCTTCCCGGGCCTCCGCTGAAAATTGGCTTCGTTCCAAGTCGGACTTTCCTGGTTAACAAATATTAAATAAATAAAATAAAATAGCCACATCAATCCAAAAGCTACTGTTGATGTTTCCAACACTCTTCTGGGGGGCAGCATTGCAGTTAGCCACCCTCTCCCCCTCACGACGGCCATGATGGCATTGGCTACTCATTCCCATTATCTCATACTAATCCTTTTGGCACATGTGGTGGTATTTAAGTTTGGGTACTCCTGTTCATGGCTTTATCCTTCAATGCTACGGAATTGACATCCATCTGCAGCATGTATGCCATTCTTTGGGGATGACAGGATGCATATGGATTCAAACAGTGACTTACAACTATAATATTTTTAATCATTTATTGCATCCAGGGATGTCAGAAATATAAAATTTGACATCTTGCACTTATAAAGACTGTTTTACCCCGCTAACAATTGCATAATAGTTTCTACTAACAGCACAAATAGTGTAATTTATGAAAAATAAACCACCAAAGCGCCAAACCAAGCCATTCAATCTGCTGCCTATTTAATTGATTGATACATCTGGTATCTCTGCCATTTGCCGCCTTCAGATAAAAGTCATGTTCAAAGCTGATTCATTAAAACTAGTGTTACCCAATTAATTAAACAAATAATGAACATTTAAAGCATTACTAATTAATCACATTTTGTTAGTCATCCTAACACAGGCATTTCATAGAATAAATAAATAAATAAAATATTATCTTGTATAAATAGATAAATACAATATTCCAATAAATTTTCATACAAAATATTAAATTTATGATAGTGTAATTCATACCTAGTATAGGTATTAGAAAAAATAATAGATTTTTTTGAGACACAGACTTACCTAATGACCACTCACAGTTGTTTGGTAATATTGGTAGTGAGTTAAGTCAAACATAAATGGTGTAGTCATTGCAATTTTTACAGTTTGGGAAATATGAAATGTCACTGCAGTCATAGCTGGCTTTAGGCACCAGTGAACCCTGTGGTCACCTTGTACCCTGGTTTTTTTTGGGGGGGGTGCCCAGTCACAGCAAGTTATCTTAATATTTTGTAGCAGGTCTATCAAGCCAAGTGGGTGATAACTCATATTTATATCTCCTTTAAAACTATTTTCTGGTTATAGCAACAATGTTTTGTCAAGTAACAGGCTTGACAATTTCATTAAATATTTTACCACTGACATTAATGTTAAACCCTTGTGATGAACATTCTCTTCACTAAAATTAACAACATAGCCAGGTTTAGGTATCTGTACCACCAGTGGCTGCAGGGGGTGGGGGGGGAGGGGGGCTTAATCATGCTTAACTGTGTGGAGGCACCACAAACGCTGCAACTGTTGATTGCAGAAAAATTATTAGAAACAAATGTCCTGGTTACCTTCTTTAACCTGAACAGGGCTGTGATATGACCCTGCTAGGATGAAGCTGTTAATGAAGAGGACCAATTAAGCATGAGAGGAAATCAGCAGCCCAGAGTGACCAGTGCATGCCTTACATTTTAAGAAGAGCTGGTACTTCCAGTCTTCAGGGATGACTTTCTCCTACAGGGAGTTTTATACATACTGATAGAACACCAGATACTATAATTCTCAACTTCTTTGCTTAAGCATTCTGAGCAAAGCCAAACATATCAAAATAAAAGCTCAGAATTAGGAATGCATTTAAATACTACTCTAATTTACTTACAAAGTTAATAAAATTAGACATTTTGCATCAACATACATTTTTTGGACAATAAGATATTTTGCATCAACCTACATTTTTTGGACAATAAGAAGAATGAAACTCTGATCTTGGGATTTATTGACTGCAATCCCGAATAATTTATCAGAAAGTCAAGCTTTTTACAAGAGAGTCAGCAAAATTAAAATTGTGGATGGTCTGTGAAACAAAGGACAGTGACAGAAATGTATTTGCTCCTCAATGAGGTAAATAAAAGTGAATTACCTCTGCTGCAATTTGATAACTGCTAAACAACAGTCACTAATCTGATGTTGCAGTACCAGTGTTGTACAATGTATTGCTGTTTGCTGAAATAAGTGTAAAACTAGTACTGCTATGACTTATACCTGTTTGCGTGTGTGTCCATCTGTGAAAAAAATCTGTGATTTTTATCTGTGCACACACCCAATAATGCTCTGACACAAAAAATGCAATTCACATATTTCAAAAGTAAAGCATAAAATATATCCCAGAACACTCCCCACACTGTATAAATGGATTTTGACTTGGACTTAGTAGTGGCCTTTGCTCTCAACCACACCTCTTCTAAAACCAACCCTGCTCGTGGGTATAGAAGGTTGCTGTAAGTTTTGTGAATGCTGGGGATTGTGTGGACATTACTATTTTAATTTTCGTAAACTTAGAGGTGTGCACAGGAGGTCATTATAGCATTGTGTTTGGGCTGGGGACAGTAAGGAAATTTTTTTTTTTTTTTTTTTTACTTTTCTCACAAACCTCAGAGGTGTACAATGTAGGTTACTATGGCTTGCCTATGGGCAATGAGCAGCAGATTACTGTAATCATGTTTTTGCTTTCCTCACGATCACACATCAGGCATGTATACAGGTGGCTGCCTTTGGGGTTAGGTGTGAGGAGGCATGCTGTCTGTATGTAAGACAGCATATATCATCATGCAATACATGAATTTGGGCAATTGAGCCTCTTCTTTCATCCCAATCTATCACCAGAGGGATGCACAAGCAATGGCTGTCTATTTATTTTGGGGGGGGGGGTAATGAAGCAGACAGTATTCCCAGATTGGATCTGTATATCTTAACAGCAGCTTGTTTACTGTGAGCTACTATTTAGTCAGCTTTGAAAATTAGGTTTTGTATCTTTATTGAAATCAAAAAATAAGACAAACTCTTTTTTACTCATGATTTTTTTAGGCCACCACTTGATTAAAAAGTTGGGAAAATGCACTCCCAGAGCATCTATAACCCTTTTAGTTTCTGGCCCTATCTTAATTGAGTTTCCTGTGCTATCTTGGTCAAGAAAGTTGTGCTGAAATGATTCAAGGAAAACTAAAGTTGAACAGCAATACACATGCACACATTTTTTTCCTTAATCATAATTTCTGTTCAAGCCATCACTGGATGAAAAGATTGTGCAAACAAACTAGAGTTATGACAAAATCAGAGAAAAGGAAGGAAAAAAGTAATGTGCATGGTACGGGGGACCCAAGATGAGGGGAAACAAAGGGGAGCATGTGTGGTGTGTGAAACAGTAGGCAGTGCCAAGGAAATCATTTCACCCAAGTCCAACCCTGTACATAGAGTCTTTGTAATGTATCATTGTTGCAACTAAATGCTAGTCACTGTGAATGTCCCTTGATGAGATGGGCCAGCATAATGTGGTATACAAGTCTGCTGAAATGTAAGAGCATTGAAGCTACAGGACATTTTGTGCTTTCTACTCCAGAAAGTCTGCAGCATGAAGTAAAGGGTTGCTTGGGGGCGGGGCAGTGATAGGGTGAATCTTAGACCCCATGTTGACATTTGCTGGGGACACCCAAAATGCTAATGCCAGTCCTGAGTGCAGTGATATTTAATGGAACATGTATTACAAAACCATCCTACAAGTTCAAGAGACAGATAGGGGCTGAGATGGAAGTGATGTTGCTGTATGAAACCATCAGCTATCTTTGTGACAGAGGATGTCATTCATTGAAATTGACATGCATACATGTCCAGTGAGCACACAAGGAGAAACACACACAGATTACACTGTATACATGCTTTTATTACTTCTGAAAACAAAGCAATTAGCTTGGAGAAACTGGATGTGCTGAAGAGCAGGCTATAATTACTAACCACAGTATGGAGTTGACTGGCTAACATATCCTAGGATGTAGGATGGGGAAGGTGATGCAACATTCATCTGTCTTGGTTCACAGTCATATACCAGAACAATCCTTAAAATTATTCAGGCTCCATTGATATGACTGTGAATCTGAGAACATTTTCATATTATATTAATGATGGAAGCTACTCCTCTTTTAGAACCCATTGGCTGCAGGTCTGCATTGTGGTACAATAGTGTGTGATTGTCCCACTTGGGTGATCTAGTCAGCAAAGCATCCCTAGTGGCAATTTTATCTTTGTTTTAAAGTATCATAGTGGCATAAGTTAGGGCTGTATATGTGAAGCAGTTGTTTAGCCATGGTCTGCTGTTCAAAATATTACTCAAACAGGGATGTCAGGTGAAACATCCTCCTCCCTGCATTCATGTGGTTTTCATCTGGGTGCTGCTCCAATTTCCTCCCACAGTACAAAGACATATGAGCATTTCTCCCTTTTGCTGAAAATTGGCTTTGTTCCAAGTCGGACTTTCCTGGTAAAAAGATGTTAAATAAATAAATTTACATACTTATCTTGATTACTTCAGTTATATAGTATTTTAACATGTATGGTAGTGCTCCAGGTGTCAGGAAACTTTAATCAACTTTGTAGAACTTGGGTATATGTTTTGGACTGTGTACCAGCCCTGTTCATTTCCATACTATCTCAGATTTCTGCTCAGAGGTTTAATGGAAGTCACCTTATTCCCTCAATTTGGCTAGGGATATTCTAATATAATATAATAAACCATAAGACAGCTGCAAGTATGATTGTTAGATTCTGCTATCTGTAGTGGAAATATGCAAAATTTTATTGGTACATTCTTAGGGTATGTCAGATATGCCTTTTATTCTATAAAGTCATATAAGGTCTTCTTACTTATCAGCTCAGACATCTGTATTTAACACAGAAGGTTCTTTAAATAAGTGACATAAAAGTCTTAGAATTAACTAACAGAATACTGACTTCATGGACATTTTAAAGTACAACTCTCAGTATACGGTCTAGTATCAGGCAATTTATTCTACATCAATCACTTGTCAAATTTGCAGTAAACAGTGGGGGTACAGCCAAGATGGCTAAGAGAAGACAACTTTTTTGAGCTCTATAGTATTAGCTTTAAAAACAGGAAAATAATAATTTTTATTAGGAAGTTATACTTAGTATAACTAATAATAAATCAGTCCACTCAACTTCCGATTTCTATAAAATTTTATAAGTATTTTCCTACCACTTTTACTTGGAGACTGCTACTTGAATAAAGATGAGTAAATCCAAATATTCTCATCTTGACACTTCTTTGAAGAAAGATGTAGAATTAGTGACATCTTGCTCTTCAAGAGCTCTCTTTAAAATGGATGGATTTTAAGAAAACTTAGAAAATTTAAAAGAAAACAGTCTCAAACAAATTAAAGTATGTAAAGAAATGTTACAACAGCATCAATCCAAAATCTTTGATATGGAGAATGCCTTGAGCGACATCGAAGTCAGGCTAAAACAAGAATCCCAGACTGAATTTTTACTAAAACAAAATACTTGACTTCTAAATGAAGTAGATAATTTAGAGACTAGAGAAAGGAGATGCAACAAAAGGATTTTTGGACTGCCAGAAAAAATTGAAGGTGAAAATTTAATTTCTTTTATGAATACTTGCATTTCAGATATACTAATATTTTGGGTTTTTAATACCATGATGGGAATGGATCCGATTCTTAAGTCAAAGTTTGATTAAAGTTCATGAAATTAGTATTGTTTCAGTCTTTGATGTCAGTCAGAAGTGCTCTTCGGAGCACCCTCAGTGTGCCCAGTAATGACTCTTCCTGCAATTTGTATGGAATTACATGTATTGGTAATTTATCTAAATACAACTGTAGATTCTTTTTTATAAGATTTGTTGCTCCTACTACTATTGGAATTGCCTAGGTATCTTTCTTCCACATTACTCTTGTTTCTGCCTGCAAATTCTGATGTCTTATGACTATCTGCATGCAAGACACTGTAGTCACTGGGTGGAGTGATTTCAATAATCAATGCTACTTTTGTCTTATTTTCATGGGTCACTATATCTGGTTTTCTTGCATCTGTCTTTTGAACTGTTGATAATGGGTGATCCCATATGATATAGACCTCATCATTTTCTATGATGCTTTGTGGCTCATGTTTCCAGTGTTTTTCAGCTACATCAGTATTATGTTTGCACACTGCCCAGTGCAATAGTCGGCCACATTATTATACCTTTCAGTATACAGTCCTTCTGCCATTAGTATATTGCAACCAGCAACAAGGTGTGTGACTGTTTCCAATTCTGTTTTACAAAATTTACATTTGTCCGCTTCTCCCACATGTTCAATGGACTTTGTAAACCAAAGTGTATATAATCCACTATCCTGTGCCACCAATATTAACCTTTCATCCTTTGGTTTAAATTTGCCTCTCCTTAACCATTCCTGCATTCCATCCTGATCAACATGAGATTCTTTCAAGAGTTATCTATAATTGCAACTATATTTATGAATTTTCCACATATTTTGCCTTCTCATCTGATCCTTCTCCACATATTCTTTCTTTTACTTTTTGGCACATTCAGTTGCATCCTGATTTTTATCAACTTCTGGTTTGATTTCCATTCACACTTGACACTGATATGCTTCTGCTAGACTAAGAAGGGAAGTCATCTTAGATTTATTCTTATCATGTTTCAAAACCATCATTAAGCTTGGGTCTTGTGAGGTCAGCAGATATGTATGCAGTCCCACGATTGCAGCTCTATAAAACTAATCAGTTTCAAGGAGGCCCATCCCTCCTTCGAAATGGGGAATATATAATCTTGGTATACACTGATTTTAACTGGATGATTATGAAGTATCCTTCTTGTTTTCTTGTCTAATCTATCCAACACCTTTTGGGGCCAGCCAGTCACGCCAAAACTAATAAAAAAGCAGTTAGGGCACACTGGAACAGGCTACACAATAAAATAATTTTATTGACTTAAAACACAAGCACTTTCACCCTGCCATAATGCAGGGCTTTTTCAAGTGAGTAAACAACCAACATCTCCTGTCATTCAAATACCCTGGCTACCTCAAATGGCACCGAGGTTTCTTAAAGGTACATCACTTGACAAAAAAAGTATATGAATTCCACCCAAGTAAAACAATTAATTTCAAAACTAAAACATATTTTGTCATATTGTCCCCTCACAAGGAATATATGTATAAATTACAAAAATGATAAAATAATAACATAATAAAGTAGTATAGTACAGCTGTATAATGTCATGTTGAATGTTTGACAATAAATAGAAATATACAGTTCAATCCTACAGTTTAGAAGCTTTCATCTTGAGGTAAGGTTTAATTGAAATATGGTCATTTAACCCTGGTGGGGTGGTGGCATTTGGCTTAAACTGCCAGTATGTTTTCCTGCAGCAAAGCCAGTTCTCCCAATCTCCCCCTCTAGGGTCCATCAATACCTGCTCTATAATCCCAAACAAAAACCCTGTATGTGCCAGGTCCTTTTGAACAGTAGTGTAGACTAAGACACTTACCCTTCAACTACAAGTGTTACCTTTCCTTGGGAAAGGCTTTGAATGTACGTATTGATACTGTACCTCATATATTACTGTTAAAACTTCAGTTGAATCTCAGGTAGCCTAGCCAGCAGCCGGACCCCCCCCCCACTACTCCCACCATTCTGTATACTACCCACTTGGCCCTCTATACTCAATCCTTCTCCCTGCCTAGACCTTCTCCCCTTGCAGGTTACCTATCCCCTGCTATATACCTGCTGCCCACTAGGTGGCGTCCTCATACTTTATCTTTCTAAATCACTACCTTTCAACACTCTCTCTTCTAACCTACCCCTGCATCTTTGCCCCAGTACCTCTGTTCCCAGCCTTTATTCGGGCTCACATATATTATCTCTTACTGTCCTAAGACATCCTTATAACTATCATCTCCAGTTTCCCCTGCATTTATACCTTTTAACCTCTTATTATTGCTCACCTTCCTCTACCTTTAGAACAACCTACAGAGTCTTCCTCCTCACTGATTGTCTTCAGCCTACTTCTGCTGGCCCCGCTTCGCTCCCCACCCTACCCCCATATCCCACCCACCCCTAGGGCTCCTACATTTATTCCTCCATTCACCACACCCCTACTTACTCCCACCAATCAGGCCTTAGCGACCCTAAACCACTCCCACCCCTACCTATAATCAAACTAAACTATCCCACACCCACCCCTACTTCTTAGCAAAACACCTACTACATCACCATGACTATGACTATCTTCCAGTCACAACTGAAAATAGCTATCTCCTTCTTACTACTTTCCTCAGTTATGACTACTTACTTCCTAACATCCTACGAACACTCTATATCTGTTTCTCTCTCACTTCCTTCAAAACATACCTCTACAGACACAACATCCCAATCCTCTTCCTTCTTACATACCTCCTCAGAAACTACATACATTCTTCCCAAATACCATAGGCCACTACACTATAAACTACTTAAATCAAAAACAAAAAAAATTATTGAAACTTTCCAAAAATTTAAACCAGAAAGATATGCTACAGTACTCCTTCTACTACAAGATGGCGACATACACCCCAACCCAGGCCCAGAAAATAATAAAACCACAACACATAAAAATCATACCAAACCCTTCTCTCCCTCTTCCTCCAAATCCACTAACCGACTATCCATAGCCTACCTCAATATACGTAGCATCTGTAACAAAATTAGTCAACTCCATGCCCTACTTGAAACACACAACTTTGACATCTTATGCTTAACAGAAACCTGGCTAAAACCTGCAATTAAAGACATTGAGATTACCCCACCTGGTTATAGCATTGTAAGACTTGATCGCTCCACCAAGAAAGGTGGAGGAGTAGCAATTATATATAGAACTAACCTAAAACTTACTCTTCTTGACCTTTCCTTCTCCCAAAACTACAATGCTGAAATAATTTGCTCAAAAATACAAATCAACAATAGTAAAGCAATAAACATCATCTGTGCATATATCCCCCCAGGTAATAACGTCCATACCCTAGAACACATTCTAGAACAAATCTCTAACAAACTTCCTCAAGAAACACTATTTCTTGGGGACTTTAACATTGATTGGATATCATGTAGCAATATTAACCCTACCTCTCATATAAACCTTAATGGTTTTAAACAACTCATTAATAGTCCGACCAGAACCAACAAAAAAAGCAAAAGAGAAACCACCTTGGACTGGATCCTTACTAACTCCCCCCTACAAAACTACCAAACTGGCATCCTTCCTGACGACATTAGCGATCACTCCCTCATTTACGTAGTCAGAGCCAAAACTAACCTAAACTTTCCTACCACTCACAAAACACTATACTCCAAAAAGAATTTTATTCCTGAACAGTTTCAAACAGAACTTTCACAATATAACTGGACCCTCTAAAACACCTCACACTTAACAAAGCCGTTGAATACTTCAATTCAGCATTCCTTGCAATCCTAAATCAACATGCCCCAAGTCGCACTATTAGAACAAAGACTAAGACAGCACCCTGGCTAACCTCCAATACTAAGCATAAAATTATTCTCAGAAATAAATCTTGGAATAAATGGCGTTCCTCTAGAAACCCAACAGATCATCAAACCTTTAGAGAGCTCTGAAACAGTACCAAAAAAGCTATCATAACAGATAAAAAGAATTTTTACTTTGAACTACAACAATCCACCAATAAAGAACCAAAAAAATTCTGGTCTACTATTAACAATCTAATTACCCCAGGCAAATTAGTCACACCCAATCCCCAGGACGTAGACCCCGAAGATCCCACTTTAATAGCCAATAATTTCAATACTTTCTTTACTTCATCCATACAAAGTCTTGCTAACCACCTATCTCCTGATACCTCTCAACTGCTCTTAAGTAGCTTCAATGACTCTTCCTCTCCTTCAATTACAACCCATACCCACCTCTTATATACAATCTCTATTACACAAACTTAAACCCACTACCCCCTCAGCAGACAAGCTTCCTGCTGAATTCCTGCAAGTAGCAGCTAAAGCTATTGCCTATCCTGTCTCTATTCTAATAAACAGATCCATAAAAGAAAGTACTTTCCCAGCAATTTGGAAAATATCACACATCATACCCTTACACAAAGGAGGCAAATCTACTGACCTTTCTAACTTTCGCCCAATTGCACTGTTATCTCCCCTAGCAAAAATTATGGAAAAATGTATACATAAACAACTACTAAACCATCTCCTCCTTAACAATCTACTAGCTGACACCCAACATGGATTTAGGCCTTCACATAGTACTACCACTGCACTACTCTCTTTCACCAATACCATCAACTGTAACCGTAATAACAACAAACTAACCTCTTCTCTATTTCTAGACCTGTCGAAAGCCTTCGATATGGTAAACCATACACTTCTTCTCCACATACTGAAATCCCTTGCCTTGGATGACTCTTCTTTAACCTGGTTCTCATCATATCTAGAAGATCGACATCAAGCAGTACTCTGGAAAAATTCTCTATCTACTCTATTACCTATCTCATTAGGAGTACCACAGGGATCTATACTAGGCCCACTTTTATTCTCCATCTTTATTAATGATCTCCAATCATCTATCCAAAACACTACCTGCATACAATATGCAGATGACTCCACTTTAATCTGTACAGCCTCCTCTCAACCAGAACTCCAATCCCTTACACAAGCAACCTTTTCAACCATTGAACAATGGTTCTCTAAAAGATGTCTTCTCCTTAACCCCAAGAAAACAAAACTATTACTTTTTTCGCCTACACACAAATCTACCCAACTACATTTTACTATCACTGCAAGTGATAACTCTCACATTACTCCCGACTCCACTACAAAACTGCTTGGTGTTACTATTGATAATAATCTTAGCTTTGACCACCACATTAATAACACAATAAAACAGTTAATAAAAAGATTGGTTCACTATACAGAATAAAACCATTCCTTACACCCAAGGCACGGACTACCTTAGCACAATCACATCTTATCTCTACCCTTCTGTATGCATCCTCGATCTACACTAATCTATCTAAAGGTAACCTTAGAAAACTGTCTACATCCTACCACAACATAGCTCGATTTGCCACTGCATCTCAATATAGAACTCACCACTGCATAAACTTAAAACTTCTACACTGGCTGGAACTTCCCAACAAGATAATCTATCAACAACTCTTAATAGCACATAAAATTTTATATCAACCCTCAAAAACACCTGCTCTTAGCAACCTCTTGACTCCCTATAATAATTTAAAACAACTACGCTCCTCCCAAAAGCTACAAGTTAACATGACCAGAATTTCAAACTCTGCAGGGAACTGCCTTTTCTCCAACTCAGTTGGCAAAATATGGAATAACCTTCCCTTACATATCTCCTCTCTAGCCACTTTTCCTTTCTTTAAGAAGCAACTTCTTTCACATCTGAATAACTTCTGGCTCTGCTCTTGTACCAATCCAGACTAACCTACTTTCATCTTTCAACTATATTTGCATTTTATTTAACACTCCAATCTCTCTCTCAAATCATAAATAACATTGTGATTCTACAGTTACTACAAAAAAAAAAAACATTATTATTTTTATTTTCATGTTTTAATTACATAATTTGTATTACATAGTTAGTATTATCTATTTGTTATTAGAATAGCATCACCTGACCTGAACTAATTTCCTTGTATTATTGCTCTTTGCCTATATCATAAGTGTTTTTTTACATGTATTTCTATAAACATGCTTTAATCTGTGGAGCTTTTCTCCCCGGGCCTCCACTGAAAATGGACAATGATCCAGTTGGACTAGCCCGGTCAACAAATGTAAAATAAATAAAAATAAATAAATAAATGTGCTGGTTGTGCAGAAAGGTGCCTGTACAGAGCATTATTTACATTTTTCTTCTCAATATTGTAGGTATGCTCATAGATACGTTTCCCTATTTCTTTTCTGATTTGCCCACATAAAAACTGGGGTAATCTTTGCACAAAGCCAAATAAACTATACCTTTAGTATTACAATTGCCACTCTTAAAGTGTATTACACTCTGTATATTGTTACCAAAAATAATATCTCCTTTTTCATAGATGTATTTACAATGTGTACATCTACCACATTTCCTGGTTCTGCTCTCCCTTGTGGGGTTTATCCCCTTCTTATTTCTTTCAAAAACTATTTTTGATTCGTACCTGTCTTGAAAAAAACCTAGGGTTTTCTCCACTATATCTGTGTTCAATTTTAAACTTTTCCAGTTGTTTCTAACTAAATCCTTAATCCCTTGCGAAGCATAATTATATTCCCAACACTAGAGCTTCCGTAAATTGCTGTCTATCATTTTCCTTGTTATGTGCAAAGACCTGTTCTTTATCACCTAAAAGGGGTATGTACTTTATCCCTCATCCATTGATTACCTCTAATGCCACATCATCAATTAGGCTAACTGGATAACCTCTATCTCTAAATAATTTTGAAATAAATTTAATTTTTCTCAAAAAAATCACTTTCTTGTGAGGTCATCTTAGCTTCCCTAACCATCTGGCCTTTCACAATACTTTTCCTGTTTGAACGATTGTGCACTTGAATAGAGTAAATAGGAGTTACTAAGTGGATTTCCTCTGGATCCTAGATTTCAATTGCCCTTCTATCATGTCCACTCTCACGTCCAAATAATTTGTCCCAGTCTTATCAAATTTATGGGTAAATTTTAAGAAATTAGTAGTAGTGTTCAAATAATCTATGAAAGTACCCATAATATGGTCTGGTCCATCCCATACCACAAAGATGTCATCCAGAAATTGCCTGTACATTTTAATGTCTCCAAAATTCACTCTTAAATATATATAAATGTAATCTCCCATTGTAGAAGGACTAAACTGGCATATATGAGGGCACACGCTGCCCCCATAGACACTCCTCTTATCTGTTTAAATATCTCTCCTTCAAAATACACAAAATTATTTTCTAACACCATCCTCATAAGGTCAACATATAAGTTCACATCCAAGTCTAATAAAGTGTTAGTGTTGTTTAAAATTTCACTAAAGAGGTCCAATCCTTCCTCAGTGGTGGTAAAAGGGAAAAATCAACAACATCAATTGTTAGGAAACAAATTTCTCCTGTACAGGTCTCAGGGGTCAGGCTCCGTAAAAAATCCCATGAATACTTTGTTAAATGCGGGTATTTCCCCAGAATATGTTGAAGGGAGCAGTCCAAGAAAGTAGCTATCGGGTATGTCTTAGAGCCTTCCCCAGACACAATTGGCCTATATGGTGGGTTAGTAATACTTTTGTGGATCTTGGGGATGCCAAAGAAGGAGGCTACTTTGGGTTCTCCATTTTTAACATCTCACCTACTCTTGGACTGAACCTGTTCTCTAATATAAGTTCCTCTATAATGAGGTCTATATTTCTATAGGAAATATTCACCTCATTAGTAGAGGCTTGAACATATACTTTTGTGTCATTCAAAATTTCTAGCATTTTACATGAGTAATCAATGGCATCAACCAAGACCATCCCACCCCCTCATCTGCCTTCATAATACATATCTCTTTGTTACATACCAACTCATCCAGTACCTCCTTTTCTCTTTTAGTTACCATACTTCTTATATTTTTGTCCCTACTAAGAGAGTATATATCTGATACACACACACTGCTTCAAACACTTGTAGAGCTGGGTGCAGAGGTGGATAATATGCACTTAATTGCCGAAAAGGTGTATCCAACCTCGGGGTTTGTTGATTAAATAATAAAGCTAAGTTAAGTTTTCTAATAAACATTTTAATTCTATAAGAGTGTCACAAACATTGAAAACAAAAGAAGGGACAAATTTAAAACCTTTCTCAAAAAGTTGAAAATATTCTATTTTAATCTCTGTTGTACTTAAATTAAAAATGTGAAAACCTTTTAAAGTAAAAGTCATTCCATCATCCCCAACAACTATACATTCCCCTTCTTGTTCATTTTAGTCTGTTTTTTCCCTTTCCTCCTGCCTGTTGAAAAATCCTGATCATTCTCATCTCCTTCACCACCCCATCTGAGGGTTCTATGAAATCAAGTCCAACTTTGGGGTCCAAGGGGTTGGGGGTTTTGGGCCCAATATACACTAACAAGGTTACTTTCCTCTATTTCTTCTGTTGTTCTCATGCTATTATCATTAGTATTGATTACAATTGTCTCCTTAACTTGACCAGTGTTCTGCTTAATACTGTTTATATCGTCCTTAGTAACATTTACTGTGTCGCATGTACTTTTCTTAATTACTTTCCCTTTAAAAATATAAGCCCTATTGTCTCTATACTGTTTCATATCTCTTATTTTCTTTAGCTTCCTTAAAATGACTTCCTCACACTTTCTATCTATACGTAAAAACGAATGTTCAGAGACATCTTTGTAAAATTCAAACAATAAATCACTTTTAATAGCTCTTCAACCTGTCCGCTTCTCACAATAATACTTCATCCTTTTTAGAAAATGTAATCATACATAAGGGCCATAATTTTAAACCCTCATTTGTCAAAAATTTGATTAAATTCCTGAATCATTTCACCATCATACAAAAAAACCTTCTTCTGGATATTTACAAACACGTAGCCCCTGTGGGGCAATGCACTTTTTTAAAACATTCTTCCAAGTATAGAATGTCTAAATTAACATTTTTTATTTTAAATAACATGTCCTCCAAGTCTCTTATTCCTGCTTACAGTGATGCCATTGAAACAGACCACTCTTGTTTAACAGTCCTGCCAGACTCAATTTCTTCATCAAAAACATTTCTTTTATTATTAAATTGGTGAGCCCAATTATTTAAAGTACATGAAAATGCATAGACTGTTCATTCAAAAGTGGGCTTGTTGGTAGAAGAAATAGAAATGCCAACAGTACCTGAATTAGAAGGATGCTGATTTCCATTGTCGTCAGTTGTAAGTACAGCAGCATCTACCCTACTAGATGAATTAGGACTCCTCCTCCTCTTCTAATAGTTCGAAAACACTCTTGAAGCCCCAGAAAACAACTGGTTTCCTGAGCCATTCTGTGTATGTGAAACAAAGTCTCGGAGCAAGCTGTCTTCAAGCTCCACCAAGTCACCTCTCTCCTGTGAAGCAACCTGATTGATTGTTGCAAACTTTCCCTGCTCACATGGAAGGGAACTACCAGTCTTCATGAGAAAATCCACTAAATGCGAGAGGTCCCCTTTTAAATTCCTGACCTCTGTACTTGGTTCGTAAACTGTTGCAAACATACTTCGCTGTTGGAGTTCCATACTTGAGGGGTCCAACTGACCAGCTCTCTCATCTGAATCCAGATAGTTCGGTAGACCTACTCCATCCCCTGAATGTAGTGCTGCCATATGAACTAGTACACCCACCTCCAAAAACTACTGAAAAAGTAAAAAAACAGAAATAACTGCAAAAGGTAAAACAAATAAAAAAAAAAAAAGCGGTTAGGGCACACTGGAACAGGCTACACAATAATATAATTTTATTGACTTAAAACACAAGCGCTTTCATCCTGCCACAATACAGGGCTTTTTCAAGTGAATAAACAACCAACATCTCCTGTCATTTAAATACCTTGGCTACCTCAAAAGGCACCAAGGTTTCTTAAAGGTACATCACTTGACAAAAAAACTCTATCCATTCCACCCAAGTAAAACCATTCATTTCAAAACTAAAACATAATTCATATTGTCTAATTAAATAACAATCCCCTCACAAAGAATATATGTATAAATAACAAAATGATAAAATCTGTATAAATAAAAATGTAAATGTTTGTTCAAAATCTTAAATCTTTGAAAGTTCTTCACCGATTGCTTTGAAATTTTCACACAATGTTGCATTCGAATACGCGCGTGTTTTATATACCTACTATTATATTGATGTCACACGTTGCATTCGAATACGCACGTGTTTTTATATACCTACTATGGATTCTATATATTTGTATACAAATATGCAATTTTATATGTTTTTGTTATAACTTTCTTACTTCTTTTTCAGTGCAGTCAATCTGCTTTAGTTCATCCAAATAATGCCTCGCAGAAGATCAAACTTAGGTCGTTATACTCGCGGAGCGGAAACAGTGCGACGAGTAATTGCAAATCAAACTGAGGAAGAACGGGCATCAGCGAACGAGTGAAACAGACAAAGAATGGCTCAAATAAGTGCTGAGGAAGCAGCAGAGTGATGTGCAGCCAGACCTGAGGATGCACAGTTGCGAGCACGGCGATAGCGTTTTGCAGCTTCAGATCTGCTTCATTCTCCTCGATCGACACCAGCGGGCGAAATAAATGCTTACCTGAAATACTCTTTGTGGTGACACATAAAGACATTAAAATTAACTACAAATATGCGTGTCCAGCTGCAAAATGATCGATCAGCTGAGATATTCTCACATCAACTGCTGGAAATTGGGAACGGAAAGGTGCCGGTTGATCTGACCTCAGGACGAATTTCATTGCTTCATAACTTGTGCAATTTAGTGACGTCAAATGAAGAATTGGTTGAAAAAGTATTTCCCAATATTCAAACCAATTATAATAATCATGATTGGCTGACTGAACGAGCTATTCTTGCAGCCTACGAACTTAATATTATTCAGTCAAACATTCAAAGCGAGGCAGTCACATATAAGTCTGTCGACATTGTTGTGGAAGCAGATGAAGCGGTTAATTTTCCAACAGAATTTTTGAATTCACTCAATCTGACAGGGATGCTACCGCACGTACTGCAATTTAAAATTGGCATGCCAATTATCATGTTGCGAAATATCAACCAGCCAAAGCTTTGCAACGGCACGCGGCTTGCAGTAAAAAAATTAATGAGCAACGTCATAGAAGCAACAATCTTGACAGGACCTTTCAAAGGTGAAGATGTCCTCATTCCTTGCATTCCTATGATTCCAACGGATATGCCATTTCATTTTAAGAGATTGCAATTCCCAATTCGATTGGCGTTTGCAATCACCATCAACAAAGCTCAGGGCCAATCTTTAGAATTGTGCAGTTTAGATCTACACACAGATTGCTTCTCACATGAACAATTATATGTTGCGTTTTCTAGAGTCAGCAAACCAGACAATCTCTATATCTGCACAGACAATGGAACAACAAAAAATATTGTATACCCACAAGCATTGTGAAATTAAACATATTAGAAACGTGCGCTTTCTCTTTTCTTTCTTTTCCATTTAACCAGACTGAGCCACAGAAACGCGTGGCCGGGTACAGCTATAATAACATAAAATAGTATAGTACAGCTGTATAATGTCATATTGAATGTTTGACAATAAATACAAATATACAGTTCAATCCTACAGTTTAGAAGCTTTCTTCTTGAGGTAAGGTTTAATTGAAATATTGTCATTTAACCCTGGGGGTGGTGGCATTCAGTTTAAACTGCCAGTATGTTTCCCTGTAGCAAAACCAGTTCTCCCAATCCCTCCCTCTAGGGTCCATCAATACCTGCTCTAAAATCCCAAACAAAAACTCTGTATGTGTTGGTTGTGCAGAAAGGTGCCTGTACAGAGCATTATTTAAGTTTTTCTTCTTAATATTGTAGGTATGCTCATAGATACGTTTCCCTAATGTTCTTTCTGATTTGCCGACATAAAAACTGGGGCAATCTTTGCACAAAGCCAAATAAACTATACATTTAGTATTACAATTGCCCCTCTTAAAGTATATTACACACTGAATATTGTTACCCAAAATATCTCCTTTTTCATAGATGTATTTACAATGTGTACATTTACCACATTTCCTGGTTCTGCTCTCCCTTGTGGGGTTTATCCCCTTTCTATTTCTTTTAAAAACCTATTTTTAGATTCATAACTGTCTTGAAAACAAACCTAGGGTTTTGTCCTATCTTCTCCACTATATCTGTGTTAAATTTTAACATTTTCCAGTTGTTTCTAACTAAATCCTTAATCCCTTGTGAAGCATACTTATATTCCCAACACTAGAGCTTCCGTAAATTGCTGTCTATCATTTTCCTTGTTATGTGCAAAGACCTGTTCTTTATCACCTAAAAGGTGCATGTATTTTATCCCTCATCCATTGATTACCTCTAATGCCATGTCATCAATTAGGCTAACGGGATAACCTCTATCTCTAAATAATTTTGAAATAAATTCAATTTCTCTCAAAAAAATTCACTTTTTTGTCAGGTCATCCCAGCTGACTCCAAAACTGTAAGTTAGGACAGGAAGAACAAATTGGTTTATAGCTTGAATTTTGTTCCTAGATGTCAGTGCAGTTTTCAGGATTAATTTTAGTTCCTAAAATTATTCTTTACTAAAAATATTCTTTACTAAGTTTTATACACATTTGTTCATGTTTTATTGTTAATGCTTAATCAAGTCCCAAATATTTATACACTCCCTCTTCCTAAAGTTCTTTTACAACACGTTTTTGTTTTCTTGGTGTTGCATCTTTTCTGCTTTAAAGGTTGCTTTTGCACATTAATCAAGACTGAATGACATTCATATATAATTTGAAAATGCTTTGACAGCTTGCAGATATGCTTTCAGTTTCTCAGCTGATGAGCTATACAGTTTTAAATCATTGACAAAGAAAAAAAAGAGAAATCTTCATACTCTGTTGCTTTCTGTGGGCCAAATTATAGCCAGGACCTCATCTTTTAAAGCAGACTGCTTAATGGGTTAAGGGCGAGACAACAGAGCATTGGTGGCAGTCTCTCACCCTGGAATATCCCCCTTTGGATTTTTATCCCTGGAATAATAATTTGTCCTTTATCATGGCTTAACTGCAAAGTGGTTTGCCACTAGTTCATGGTCACTGTAATGTAATTTATCAGTGTAGGGTGTATCTTAGACATTTTAAGCACTCTTTTATCTATGAATGTGGGATACTGTCAAATCCATTTCTGTAGTCAATCCATGCCATGCTTAGATTCTTCCCTATTTTACAGTTCTCCACTATGACTTTATTTAACAACAAATGATCCTTTGTTCCATATGACTTTATTTTATTGCCCTTTTGTTCTATTGCCATAATTGAGTTTCCTTTTAAATGACTAAAATTTCTGTTGGCATCAGTTCAAGCATATAGTTTATATGTCATTGGAAGGCAAGTTATTGGTCTATAATTTTTAGGGTAGCTTGCAGGTTCACTCTCTTAAATAAGAGCATTGTTTTTCCTGTTAGCCAGGTGGCTGTCTGTTTAGAGTGCACCTATAAATAGTTCTTACTCATGGCTAAATCTTTATGCAAAGATGTTAATACTTTTAACCAGCAGTTAGGTACTGAATCTGGGCCTGAAGTTTTCCAATTAGGAGTTTTTCTTAACTTTGTTTCAATCTCTCTGGCTATAACTTCATACCATTTCATATCCTGTACCTTTAAACTTCTTCTTTCTTTTTCTTCTTCTATACATTTAGCATCTTTATGTTCCACAAGATCTTCATAGATATTTCTTCAAAATGTATCTGTTTCTTCTTTTTTTGTTGATTTTCCTTTTACCTTGTTTCCCATTTCTCTATAAAACTTTTTTGCCATCAATCAATTGCTTGTTTTGTACTTTTCCTTTATATTTGTGTGTATCTGTTAAGTTGTTCTGCCTGTGCTGACATTTTTACTTTATTTGCGATAGTACATGATGAATCCTGATCCATTATTATGTTGCTCATTGTTTTTATCACGTCTATCTTTCTGAGTATTTTTGTAGATCTGTTCCCTTTCCTAAGCTCTTCTAACAGTGACACTTCTTGTATCAATTGCTTTATAGTTTTCTCTATTTGATACTTCCATGATGGTGTTCGATTTCTCCCCTTCCTTTCCCTCACTACCCTGTGTTCTTGTGGTAGGACTTTATCAGTTATTAATTTAGCTGCTTAGTAATAAATCATGTTTACTTCAGTTATATTGCATGGATCTCTATGGGCAGTCCTAATTACTGTGTTCATTTGTTTTGTCAAACTTCTGACTTTTTGGGTTTTATTGACCTTCTGTAGTCTATTTCATTCATTGATCTTAATATGTCTATCTCTATTAAATCAAACAACTTTTTTTCTTAGTTCATTTTCTTCTAAACTGAAGGCACATTTTTGTTCTAAATTTCTTGTGAGCATTCAATTTAAAGTTCTATAGCCTCTTCCTGTGGCACATTCTCGTCAGCTTTATCCTGTGCCATCCATTGCTGTGTCATATGGGAACTCACTGGTATATAACTCCACAACATTGACTGTGTCAGAGTTTCCTAAGTTTCCTGTTCCTTCTCTTGCTGTCCAACTTCAAGTGAACATTTATGCTGATTTCCTGCGGAAGGGTCCAAAATATCTTCATATAGCACCTGAGCAGTTGCTTCCCATTAAACTGGTTTCTCCTTAATTTGGATGTCCATTGCACTATCCTGTTGTGGTGCTTTCTGCATTCAATTTTCTACACTGAATCCTTCACTTCTCAGGTGGTCCATAACCTCAGTTTCTATTTCTTTAACTTCTACATTACTGATCTTCTTTTCTACTTTTCATGTTGTCTTCTTTTTTTTGTATTGTAAACTTTTCAATGTCCAGATTCCTTTGCCTGTATTTCTCTTCAAATGTCTTTGGTGCTGCTTTTTTGTATTCATTAGTTTTGCTTTCTCCTTTGCATAGATATCGCACCATATTAAATCTTTTTATTTCACATGTCCATATTTCTTCTTCAGATGTCTCCTGATCTTCCTGTTTCTCCTTACTTTGGGGACTCGTTCCATCATGCTGTGATGTAACCTGTGTTAGACCTTCTGCACCAAATCCTTCACTTCGCAGGGACTCCATAACTTCCAACTTCTATTTTTTTTAACTTCTACGTTACTGGTCTTCTTTTGTGATATATTTTTTTATTGTGAAATTTTCCATATTTGGATGCCTTTGCCTATATTTCTCTTCAAAAATCTTTAGAGCTGTTTTCTTTGTGTTGATTAATTTGGCTTTCAACTTTGCATAAATATTGCACCATATCAAATCACTCTTTCTTTTCCAGGCTCATATTTCTTTTTTATACATTTTAAAAATATCTAAGAATTGTTTATATTTTTGCACTTCCTCAGATGCTTCTTTTTCCAAACAGATCAAACTTTCTTGGTCTATAAACTATTTTTCACACACCTATTGTATTAATGACACACATTTTTATTTTAAGGTTCTGACAGTTTTTCTTGTGGGAGTATTTTTCTTTTCTCCAATTTCTCTCTTAATCTTAAACTTGTGTCTGGAAATTCTGGGCTTTTTGCATATTAGTAACAACATATAATGTCTTTCTTATCCTCAGTAGTCCACAGTAGTCCACTCTATCATCTTTATGGATCTTCTTTGGCCTATCAGATTTTTGTGGACTGCTACTTCCTTCTACAACAGGGGGTCCTTCCTTCCCCTTGGCCTGACTTGACCGAATTGTAGAAAAGTTTCCATATTTTGAGGATTCTACACTGTCATTTTTTCCCATCCTGGCTCCAATGTGCCCATCAGGGTTGGGTACTTTTTTATCCTGGGTTTTGTGCACCCAGCTATCTTTTTATCATTTTTAACCTACTTCTGTTCATGATATATGCTGTATAAAATACAATCTATATATCAGTGTCATCTTGGTGTGATTTTGTAAAACAGGGTTCACCTCGTGAAGGTACTCATCAAGACCTGAGGATGAATTAAATTTCAGCAATACTTCCCTCCTTTCCTTGCTGACTTATTTCTCCATTCAGACACCTAATCTCAAAGAGGGCTTTTCTTATGGTATTGAAAGAGCCCATAGAGCTTTAAGCAAACCTATTCTATCTTCCTAGACCCATAGTTATAAATTTTTTATCTTTCATAGATGAAGAACTGATACTTAAAACTGCATGGAGAAAAGTACCTTTGAAATATAAATAACACTCAATAACATTTGATGATGACTATTCATTAAAGACAATGGAACTTAGAAAAGGAGTCTGGCCTCTTATGAAACCTGTTAGACTAAATGGTATTAAATCACAGATCATCATCTTAGTCAAAATAAAAATACAACTTTCAAATAGAGTAAGAATCTTTAAAACATTGGAAGAAGCTTCTACTTTTGTTAAAAATAATATCATAACTTCGTCTAAAGACTTGGATTAGTCTTCTCCTACCTTACAAAGATCTTCAGATAAAAATACTTGGACTGACATGAAGAAAAAGAAACAAACAGAATCTATCTCTTCCAATAGCAAGAAAGCCACAACAAACTACAATCAAGCATGATTGTTATACTGAACATTCCTTTTTTCCTTCTTTTCGCATACTTATTCTTTATAATTGATAATTATCTAGGAAGTTTTCTCACTGTTAATATAGTAATCAGTTTAAAGCATTCAAATTAGTCAAAAGTTTTTGTTTATATTATAGTACTACTGTGTCATGTAGGATCCGAGTTCTCACTTCAGGAATCATGTTTTTCCTTTTCTCTCCATATTCCTTTTAATTAAGTTAATAAAATATTTCTATACATTTAATAGCATATTCATTACTTTCTAAACATTATGCTATATAACCCTATGTATAGAGTTTCATTTTATAGTTATTCTTTTTTCAGAACACTTTTGGCTCTTTTGGTTTTCTCAGATGGACATGTATAGGGTGTTTTTTTTAACTTTCATTTTGCTATATCACTTTAAATAATGCATTTTTCTTTTTCTTATATCTTTTCTTTTGTAGTAAAAAAAAATTGACTGCATTGTTCTGGGGTCACTGGATTGCTCTTTGTGGAGTACTGGTTGTTTGTCCTAAATGCGTTGTGAGCACGTTTCTTCCTCACAGTATATTGCAGTTAGCTTTGCTTGGTTTATTTGTCCATTAACTCAGATATTTTTAACTTTTGGAAAGTTACACTTACCTCGTAGCATTTTCTATGAGCTTAGAATTTAAATGCTTGTTTTTTCTTCAGCCCCTTCGCCAGCCATGTTGGTGCTTTCTCATATTGAGATCTGTTAGAGAAGTTAGTTGCGTTTCTGTCAAGTCACTTCCTTATGTGTATCGCACTGATATTCTGTTGGGAGTGCTTTCTTTTCATTTTTTTCTCAGTGCAACATCTATTGAAATACAATAAACATCTACAAAGGCATTCTTAGCTTCCTGTGAACATTGTATAGCTCAGTAGCATTTCACATAGTTTTCTACCAACTTATTAGAGTTTTCTAACGTTCTATAACCTATTTCAGCCTCATTGGATGTTGAACATTTAAGCTAATTTGATAGAGCTATTAATCAGAGTGTGCGACGTCCCAGAGTGTATTCATTTGATTATGGAGATGGTTGTAAGAGATGTTTCAAGTGTTTAGTGATTTTGTAGCATATATGTGGGGTATACTGGCTTATTTTTGACATGCAGTTTGTGGTTTTAGGATAGAAAGTGGTGGTGACTCAGTATTGCAGGTTTTACTCTTGATTTGTGTGACTGTTTTCTCTGAACAGTTCTGCAAGTTGGTCCCTGTAGTAAGACTGCTTAAGAAATGAATCACTTGGTGGGGGCATGCCTTTCAGAGTTAGGACAGTCCTATGTTAAGAGCATTTCTTTGAAAGACTGATTTTCTTCCCAAAAATTCTAAATAATGGTGTTGAGAATGTCTAGTAAATTGTGTCAAGTGGACTTAATCATGGGCATTCAGCCTATCTAATGATACTGAGACACAGGGAAAGTTAATTGTTTTTAAACATTTCGTCTGTGTTAGAATTAGAATAACTTCCTATTCCTTTTTTGAAACATTTATTCTAATAGTCATTTCCCTTAGGTATTTTATCAAGGAAATCTGTACATCAGTAGTGTAAAGTAAAATTGTCATAACATTGCCTCTCATTTTATTTTAGCATTAGTTATGTACATAGTCCATGAAATTTGTTATACTGTGACAGCATGACACTACAAGTGAAGTGCATGAGATAGGGATATGATACTCATTCTGGGAACTGAAAAGGATGAAGTATTTTTTCACTAGGTCTTTTGGAACAGGAAACTTGCTTAGTGACGGGGTGTTTTTTCTTTGTAAATAATGTAAGATTACTAATATAGCAGGCACTTTTGCAGTGTTCATTGTAAATAAAGTTCACTTAGTAATATGATGGTCATTCTTGTAGCTTTAAATTAAACACAGAGTGTGTATAATTTCCATATTCACTTCTTGTATAATACCTTTCAGTTTTAGTCATCATTAAAAATAAACAGAAATATTTGATCTTAAATAAACTCTAACTGTTCCCACTATTTAGATTATAAAATACATTGTGAGTTAATGTTCATAACAGATATTTTACTGTTAACATTCTGTTTTGACAGGCATGAACCAGTGAAGCTGACCTATATTAAAATAACACCATATATGCTATGAACTCAACAACACATTGGCTTTCATTAAGTATACATTTATGTAATATCCTATTTTCTCACATTAAAGAAAGATATATATGAATATAAAGCAAATGTAAAAATACTGGCCCAAAGAAATAAAGAAACAAAAGCAGAACAAAAACTTCAAATTGAGTGTACAACCTTTTATTTAAATGCTTTTGTCTCTAGGACGACTTCTGAACAAATGAATAACCAATGTTAAAAACCCTACATTTTTTTCTGCAGCTTGCTATAAAATGATCAACACATTAATCAATCAACCAATTTATATGGAATGAGAGAAAAGTTTGCATACTACTTGTTTAAATGCAACCTTCTATCTTTCAAAAACACTTTAATACTTTTGTTTAAACATGGCTTTTTGTCAGCCATCAATTCTTTTTGCCAAAAGGTCTCTCTTTGTTCTATATAATTTTTATAATCTCCACCTCTCAGATCTAAATGAACTTGTTCTATTATAGAAAAAATGAACTTTTTGTAGCTGACACATTCTATAGAATGCTCATACAAAGCATTATTACTATATTATTTAATAGCATATGGATGTTCCCTAATTCTTTTCTGCAAAGATCTAGGAGTCATTCCAATATAAAACACAGGACACCCACTGCAAACACAAATATATACAATTCCTTTAATTCTATATGTGAAATGGCCATGAACTTTCAAAATTTTTTGATAAGTATTTAAAGAAATAAAAGGTCCTTCTAAAATAAACCAACCCCATCTACAGGTGCCACATTTATGCATTCCTTTTTCGTTCTCAGTGTTCAAAACACTGGGAAAGTATTTTGTATTCTCTTTCTGTAAGAAATTCTTTAAACAATATCTATTTTTATATACATCAGGTCTACTGTCTACAATTTTGTATTAATCACTGTTACCTTCAAAAATCTTCCAATTCTTCTGAGTAATATTCTTAATTAATGTACTGTCCACTCTCATATCCACGTTATAAAACAATTTCTTACTTTCATTTGTGCTATTACCTCTTCTTGAATTACACATAACACCATATTTGAGTATTGGGGGGTACATTTCTTGTCTTTTAGAACTAATTTCTTTTGCTATTTCATCTAAAAACTCTCTTTTATAACCTCAAATAATAAACATCCCACTAACAAATTCTAATACATGCTTAAATTTACAATCTTCACTAGTCATTCTGCTAGCACAAATGAACTGACCTTTTGGTATGTTTCTTAGAATGAATTAAGGGTGATTGCTTTTATTATGTAAGTAGCTGTTTATAAATGTTTTCGTTCTATGTATACTACTAGCAAAATTATTTAAATTAGCATTCCATTCTAAATTAATGTCAAAAAAATTAACAGCTAAACCACACACACCCAATGTAAATTCCCCAAAACTTGACCTATTATTAAGAATTTGAATAAAATGTCTATCAGTATCACTGTTGCCCTCTACAATAAAAAAAGGTCATCCACGAATCCTCTGAAATAGCAAATCTGAAATGTAACATACATTTCACTTAAAATAATGTTTTTCCACCACCCCATTACAATATTGGCAAATTAGGGGGCTGCCAAAAACCCCATTGCTAACCCCTTTATTTGCTTATAATAATTACCATAAACAATAAACAAAAAATTATCTAGTAACAATTGAATCAACTCACAAAGAAAATTAACTTTAGAATTGGTTAATTTTAGTATTTTTATCCAAAAATTGTCTCGCATATTCGACACCCTCATCATGAGAGATAGAGGTATACAAAGCAGTCACATCAACTGTAAACATCATATGTCTGTTAGGTTTAAAGTTAAAATGAAGTAAAAATGCCCTCATTTTGTCTAAAATCCCACAAATCTTTTATATAATAATCTAGCTTTTGCATGAGTGGGTTCAACACTGAATCTCTCACTAATGAAATTCCCTCTGTAGCACAATTAGTCGGAGAGATAATGGGCCTGAAAGGTGGATTCACTTGGTCCTTATTGACTTTAGGTATTCCAAACAGTATTCCAACTTTTGGTTTGTCAACTACACAGAAGCTATACATTTCAAAGTCTATGAATTTGTTCATTAAACTATCATACAAAAAAATTATGCATTTTATTAAAGCTTTTGTGTATATCACTTAAATTAACTTTTTTTATAATCATATTTGTTGTTCAATAATGTCAACATGCTGTTATATCTTTGTTCATTACTACTAGTGTATCCCTTTATAACTTTGACTAACTTAATTCAAGTAATGCTTTTCTTTCACTTGCATCTAAATTATTTTGTTTAAACCATTCCTAATCTCTTCTTTGCATACATTTTCAAAGTGTGCTGAATAATTCAGGGTTATTTACAGAAGGCTTAATGTAATTAGATATCTGGCAAGGTATGTCCTTCAAAATAAAATTTAAATTTAGCTTACGAGTACACTTCTTTAACTCTAAAAGAGTGTTCACAACATTTGCTCATCAGTAGGCACAAAATTCAAACCCAAACTAAATATTTCTTTATGCTTTTCATTTAATTCAAAATCTGACAAGTTTAGAATGTTAAACACTTGCTTGCTCAGTTATATGTCCGTTGAAGAATATCATGCTGTCTGAGCCCTCATTCTCATTGATCTGGCTTTTAGAAGCTTCAAATCTTTCTTCTGAAAAAAAAGTTTTAGGTCTTGCTCCATTGTTTTCATTGTGACTACTACATATGTGTCTATTTTCGCCATTGCTGTTGAACGCTTGCCTTTCATTTTGTAAGTTAAAACCAGAAGTTGCTAGCACCTCTGTTTATAACATTGGTCCTATCTTTTTGTTCATGTCCCTTGGTATTCACTACTCTGGATTTGCCAGTTTGTCTTTCATTCACATGATTCACTTCACTGGTATTTAAAGTGAATTTGCTTTTATTATTGGAAACAAAATCAGTGTAAGCAGTCTTTTCTCTATAAGCTGCAATGTTTCTAATTAGTTTATTATGTTTGCAAGAGATAATTGTATTTTCATGTTGCTCTATTTCTCTAAAGGACTCCATGTAATATGATTTATCGTAAAATACCTGGTCTAACTGTTCCTGTATATTTAAGATTTCTTCCTTTAAAGCTGCTATTTGTTTACTGTTGTTATCAGTAGCTGTTTCAGAACAGCTTAATTAAAGAAGTCAACCAGGATGTTAAACAATTCATCATTTACACTGACTTGATTTTGACATTTAAAAAAACGGAGACCCTTAGGGACTATTCACATTTTAATACAAGTCTCTAAATCCTTGTTCTCTAAATTGAGTCCTCTGAAATTTTTAAGCAGTTTTATCAAGTTGTCAATAGAACCTTTATGTTCTTCTTCCCTTAGGGAATTAGTAGCAAAATCAGAAGTATGAAAAGGATCATATTTTTTTAGTTAAAACAGACTGCACATCAGTGTAACTAGTGAATGATTTCTGTTTCAACTTAATAATTAACAGAAATGTTTTCATTTGGACTTTTCTGTACCTCAATAACTGTCTCAGTTTCATCATCCAAGCTTGCCCTTTGGTCATGTCTTAGGTGTCCAACTGGAACCAGTTGTTGGTGTCTTTTGTATATCCACCATAGTATTCATTATATTTCCATATAAATTTATATGTTTGACAGAGTGTCTCACTTTGATTCATTTTGATGATTTAATTGTTTTTTTCTCTTTTAATTTTTAATAATGCTTATTTATTATGTTGGAATGTGGCCAGAATATTTAACAAGATTGTATATGATTAATTATTATATAAAGGTATTTAGATATGAGTGTGTGTGTGTGTGTGTGTGTGTGTGTGTGTGTGTGTGTGTGTGTGTGTGTCTGTGTGTATGTATGTATATATATATATATATATATATATATATATATATATATATATATATATATATATATATATATATATATATACATATATATATATATATATACACCCACACACACACACTCATATCTAAATACCTTTATATAATAATTAATCATATACAATCTTGTTAAACACACACACAGACACTTATAATAAGTAGAAATTATGGTATAAAGGGGACAGGGGTGAGTAAAAGGGGGGAGGGGGAAGTGAGAGAAAGATGGAAGAAAAGGGAAAGAAAAAGGGGTGAGGGAGACAGAGAGAAAGAAGAAAAAAGGAGGAAGAATCTTTCATCCCCTTACATTTTTTTTTCTACAGGAGCAAATAAGCAAATAAATCTTAACTTATTTTATTTAGTTATTTTAGGTACACAATTATATCTTGAAATTATATATATATATATATATATATATATATATATATATATATATATATATTTTTTTTTAATTTTTTTCTTTTAGTAGTATCACATGCTATTTATTTATCTGAGATATAAGTTTGTTATAATCCTTATCATTCTATAAGTTCTACCACAGCATAAAAGTTAAGAATTAATTTTACTATATCTAATCTTGCAAGATTGCATAATATCAGATACAAACGTCACAATCTAATCATTTATAATTATATTTTCTTGATTACTTTCTTGTATCAATTTTTTCAAATATTGGTTTAGTACTTCATACCAGTTATTTAATTTTCATGTTTTCATTGTTTGTTTTTTGATAAGGCTATTTATTGTTTTTACAATATGATGGCATCACAATATAGTAAAGAACTATTGATTCTTAGAATTCATGTTAACAAACTTATTTCTGATTCAATTGACCTGTTTCCAATTAAGTCTCCCAAATTTAATCAATAACAAAACTATATGTCTTAACATAGAATGTATTTCAGTTACTCTTTTTATATTTTCAATTAAGTCTCCCAAATTTAATCAATAACAAAACTATATGTCTTAACATAGAATGTATTTCAGTTGCTCTTTTTATATTAGCGTTAACATTAATTATTATTTATATATATATATATATATATATATATATATATATATATATATAGGTATTTGAGCATTTCAATTGAGTTAGTATTATATTTACTTAAGTTATTACCTTTTTAAGACCTAGGATTTTTAGACTGTTATGCATAACACTTTTAATTACAACTTTGCCTAATACCATGGTTTCTTTTTTTCTTCTCTGGATATATAGACAAGACTTAAAGGGAAAAAGATAGGTTTATGATAGAGTGAAATAGTGACAGGATGGATGGAGGAAAGAAGGGTAAAATTATAGTAATTAACTGCATTATTATTATTATAAACTAGATCTTGGATTATATTTACCTTAATTATTCAGTTATACAATATAGCTTCCACACAACTTTTATAAATATTAAAATGTCTCCATAAGCTGGCTTATTAACTGCAGAGTTCAATCAGCTAGTTTGTTTCTTTACCGTTTAAGATTATATTTTGGTTAAATAGTGATGGATAACCTAATAGATTTTTTTTGTGTATTGGGTTAGGAATTCAATTAATTCCATGTTTATAATCAATGTCTATGGCTTTCAATATAGGTGGTGTTATTGTTTTTTTCTTTTATGTATTTTTATTTTCTTATATGGCCTGAATCACTAATTTCTTGTTCCATAGTTACAAAAAAAATTACATTCTTCAATATTAAGATGTTTACTTCAAGGATAATAAAATATTAAAACATCAGTTCTAGTTTATAGATGGTTTTATCTTTTTTACTAATAGTTGCATGCAGTGGAACAACAACAAACACACAAAATATAATCCACCAATACGCTGTTAAACCTCTGTGTCTTGGGATAACCCACACAACTGCTCAAATCGAACCAGCTATGCCAGCAAGATAAGACCGTTTGAATAACATTGAAATAAGTCCAAAAATTTGAATAAATCCAAAAGTTGTATAGATAAAAACATTTTAATAGATCCAACAGTTAAAGTAAATCCAAAAGTTATGTTAAGCACTTTCACTTGTACTAAAACAAGCTTCATCAGAACACTTTGTGCATTTTATTTGTTGTCAACATTGATTTAAAAGTTACTAAATTTTCTAATAAATTGCTGATCTTTATTTATATCCTCAAGATTGGCTATTAATACAAATGTTAAAATGCACTTTCAATAAGTGTAGTTATCTCTCTCACACTCACATTTTAGGGAAAATCCTAAATTAATTCATTATTTCTATCTATAACATTATATGCAGTAAACAAAAAAATATTTAATTTCAAAACTTTATAAAATACAAAATAAATTCAAATGATACATTTTGGAAACATTACAATTAATCATATTTCCTTTTTCACTTCTGAAAACAAATCTCAATTATTATTATATATTAAACATACTTCCTGGTCTCATCAGTGACATATTTTACATAGAACCCTCTAACTCCCAATAAAATAGCTAAATTCATTGGAGATAAAATTAATTGTTGAATATGTTTACATAATGCAAAGCTGATTAGAATCTATTTTTTATGTTTGTACTTCTTTAAAATTATTGTGGTGTAATAGAAATGATTTTGAAAGCTTTATTTTTGGATACTTTTTCTCTAAGTTTTTAGTATTATTTAGTGTATGCAACAGTTGTGTTTTAAATAATGTTATTCTTTTTTTTTTATTGTGAACCATCCTTGCAGTAGCAAGGAAATGCTTTACCAGGAAATGGAAATCAACAAATGCATCATTATTTGAAGATTTTCTGTCTTTATTGAAGACACAGCTTTCAGAGAATGTAAAATAAAAAAACTCAGAATTCATCCTAAATCACTTATCAGTAATCTTTGGGGAAAAGTATCTTATCTTATTGACTTTTATAGGTTCATAGTATGATACTAGGCTATTGGCCTGGGGGTCCTTATAAGCTTAGCCAAGAATTTCACACATGTTCCCACAAAGTCAGCACCTGTTTGTCCTGTCCAGCAGGGACACAGGTGGGATTCCAGGGGTATATTTTCTGTTTCCCATCCAGTTGTCCAGGTTCCTCTTAAAGAGGGCTAGTGAGGTACCGTGATTTGACATGGAGAGGAAGTTTATTCCACAGATGGAGGAGTTACTGGGACACAAATCTATCCCGCCAACAATTTCTATTAATGTCACAGACCAGGTTGAGACGTTGCATGAGGGTTGCGTGAGTCCGGTTTGACTTACGAATATGCAGTAACTCCATCACGGCCGCATCTGGGATGGCTTTGAATGCCAGACACAAGTCACCTCTGAGTAGTCTGTACGATACTGAGTAGAGGAACAGGGCTTTTAGCCTATCTGTATAGGATAAGTGTTTGAGACCCTGGATTTTCCTGGTCTTTCCACTGCTGCATGTGCTTGGCAAGGTACATGCCAAAGGGGGCATTGTAGTAGATAATGTGTCTGACAAGGGAGAAGTACAGGGATGTTATGACTTCCTTGTTCCTGGATGAAATACCCTTATTTATGAGGTGGGCCATGTAGAAAGCCTTCTGTGCAATGGAGGCAACATGGCGGTCAAAATTCAAGTTGATATCAACCTGGGTGCCCAAGTCCCTCACTACTGATTGCATGCTCAGTACTTTGGTATTAATGTGATGATTAGTGGGAAAACCATTGTCCCCAAAGGGGATAATGATGCATTTCTTCGCATTTAGTTTAAGGCCGTGCTTCTGGCACCAGTCATTAGTTTGGTTAAGGCCTTCTTGGAAGATGTTCACATCACTAGGGGAATTTATGACAGTCTCCAGCTTGCAGTCATCTGCAACTTGGTCAGCCACAGACCACTGGTTTTGGCTTGCACCTCAAAGAAGTATATCCCAAACAATAGAGGCCCCAGGACCAATCCTTTCGGTATGTCACTTGTTGGCTTCCCCTATTTTGACTGAGTGGGTTCTATCAGTGAGCCACTTTGCTACCCATCTAGTAACACATGGGTTGATTCCTAGCTGGGAGAGTTTATCTATTATGCCTGAGTGGGGAATAGTGTTGAAGGCTTTGGCTAGGTCAAGGTAGGTGGTGTGCATGCTTGTCCTCATCCATGGCTTTGGTGACCGTTTCGAAGAAGGAGACAAAGTTTAACAGGCATCATCTCCCTCTGACAAAAAACAAACTGTGTGGGATCAAGCATTTGGTGGTTGCCAATGTCCTTGTTTATAAGGTCCATGATAATGCATTCCATGGCCTTGCAGATCAGGCTAGTTGCCTGGGTCGGTGGACACTCCAACTTTGTGCATAGGGATGACAGTGGCTGTCCTCCATTCTGCTGAGGATGAAGCTGGTGCACAGGGTTTGGTTGAATAGGGTGCCTAGTGGTGCTAAGAGCTCTTGCCTGAGTTCATCTAGAACACAGCCAGGGATGTTGTCGGGTCCCATGGAGGCTGTAATTTTTGCCTTTGAGAGGGCATTAATAACCTGCTCCCTGGTGATGAAGGGAGGGGAGCACGTGTTGGGGATGTCCTAGTTTACTGATGGGGAGACAGGTTGGTGAAGTTTTCACTGATCTTGTCTGCCAGCAGGTTGGCTATAGCTATGGGGTTTGTGTGTGTGGTATTCTTGACCACCAATTCAGAGCAGATTTGGGAGTTACCTTTGAGATTGTGGATGTATGTGAAGAAGGCTTTGTGATTGTCCTTAGTGGATGTGGCCAATTTGGACTCAGTTAGCCTTAGAGGATTTCACCAGTGACCTTATTTGCTTGTTCAGACAAAGGAGATATTGCTTCCAACTTGGCACCTGCTCCTTTTTGGTTCTGGACAGCAATTGTTTACATTTATTATAGAGTCTGTTTATTGCTGCTGTCCACCAGACAGGTTTACTCTTCCTTGAGGAAGATGATTTTGTCCTTTCAGGTACTACTGAGTCCATACAGCTATACAGGTGTGCATATAGTTTTTTGGTGTAGGCTTGGACATTAGTGCTTGATTCAACTGAAGGGATGGTGGCTGTGAACCTGCTTATATCTGCTCTCAGAAGGTTGTAAAAAGTTGCTTTGTTCGACCCTGGCAAGGGGCGGGGTCAGGGGAGATGGTGAATTTGAAACTGATTGCTTTGTGGTCAGATCTTACCAAGGAGAATGACACTGTAGGGGTGCTACAATGGCTACCCATGTTGGTTAGTACCAGGTTCAGGATATTTTCACCTCTTGTGGGGGTGTCGACTAGCTGATCTAATACATTCGCATTGATAAAGTCAACAGAATCCTGCTTCTACTGTTTAAGGAAGTAACCAAAAGGAAGTTACTATTGGAGCTCTATTTTTTTATATCTCTCATGCCTTTGTATATATTCCATATAAGATTAACCTGTTCCTTATTTGTTTTAATGTTATTTTATTACTTGTATCATATTATTGTATTAACTGGAAATGTATTATTTATTTCTGAAAAAAAATACAAAATTCTTTGAAGAAAAAAAATGCAGTCAAGATACAACAGTGAAAAATTAAGCAAAAAGAAATAATTTTGCCAGGTCTAAAACTCAATATTATGGCATAACGACAACGTATCTTAGGTTCAGAAATTTCTACTAAGTGTACCGAAGACACTGATATAGCAGACTTTCAGATTTCAATGAGCAGATAATCTTCTATAGTTTATATTGGCTCTAAATATTTAAACTCTATATACAATGTCAAACCATTTTCCTGTATATCTGGTGTTTATCTGTTGTACTTCAGTACTATTTGCCATAGCAGTAGACCTTCATTGTCACTGTGCCTTTTCAAAGCAAATTTAATATTATATAAGGGGGTTGTATTACCAAAGCATATTGCTCATTGTTTCTTCTTACAGATGATTGGAGTATCAGTTGTTGATTTTAGATGCTGTATTGCTGTGGCTGTCTCTATATTGTTTATTGACTTGTCTAATATATTTTACCTATACAAGTGAGTTTGTTATATATTTAGTAACAATGCCAGTTTTGTTATACATTCATTCATAAATAATATATCCATTCAAAATACTAAGAAGCTGGAATATAAATAGCAGTGGCATCCTTACAAAATTATGTGAGCTAGCAGTTTCTCTTAGGCAGGGCACGAGTTATTACCAGTGTGATGCAAACCATCCTATAACTTTCTGCCTTTCAAAGGTTTGAGGAGAGGCCACTGTAATGGTAAAGTTTCATCCTGTTGGGAACGGTATAGGTTTACTGCTGTGATTTTACAATGCCACAAGTGGGTTTCGCTTTATGGGTTTTCTAATATTCTTTACTTTATTCTTTTGTTAGGCTGCATTTTCTAATCTTTTAGATGACTATGTTTATTAAGATATGGCATATGATTGTTAGTTGTTGTGTCTTCAGCTTTTCCTGGTTAGGAGTCGCCACAGCGGAACTCCGGTCCACTAATTTTTGGCAGTAGATTTTTACTTGCCGAGTTGCCTGCCCTGATGCACAACCTTCAACAAAAGTACGCCCATTCATGCACGTCTCCACACAAGACACTCTAGCTGAGAATCGAACAAGACAACGTCTTACTGATTGTTAGTAAAAGCTATACATTTTTCTTGGCATTGGAGCACTGTATACTACAAGTTCTGGTTGGCAGTGGAACTACCTTACCACAAGCACACTTCTGTGTGGGAGATACGTACTGGAAGAATGAGAGTGGAAAGGAGGAACAATATGGGATACCTAAGGGTTTTGCTCCATCTATGTCAGTGTCTTCCATGAAGTAGACTGCAGTGGACCTTTGCAGTCAGTGCCTTTCATAGAGTAAAGACTGCATTAGTTCTTTGTAGTCAGTGCCTTCCATAGGGGAAAGTCTGCCTTAGTTCTTTGTAGAGATACAAAGAGAGTACAGAGTAAATTCAGCTGAAAACAAGGTACAGAAGGTGGGCAAACACAGATGTGATGATTCACCTTTACAGTGAATTCGCCTTGATTTAGTGTATCTGACAAAACTGTACGTGCCATCTACTCTTAACTCTGTTTGGGGGCCAAATTAAGCAAATGGACACTTTGGTACTTGAAACCAAATTTCATCTTCCTGGCTGTGGAAGAGACAACATGGCTGGGCAAGTGGCAGCCTCTGCAAGAATAAAGAACTGGGAAAAATGGGTTTGTCAAAATTGCAACATTTTCTGGCACTAATGTCATCATACTTTTAAAATAGCACTTTCAGAAAATAAACTTGTTGCTACATTTTTCAGTATCGATGTATAGGACCATTATTTCTTTTTAATAGATTGCCTTTCTTTGAGATATGGAAAACATTAGAAATAATTTACTGCAGGTTGACTCTCATTAATCCAGCAAACGTCTAGAAGAAAGACTGAACAATACATAACACCAGGGTCAACTAAGTATCTTCTTTAGATGAATATAAATGAAAATGGATATGTACAATCTCAAAACTATGTCTCTGATTGATTTTTTTTTCTGCAACACAGCAAATAAAAGGTAACATACCTGCAGTGAAATGAAATATATGGTTTCATTTTTCAAACAGTTTTATTCTCTAGCCATACTTGTAAATTATATGTGCTATACATTTATTGATGCTTTTATTTTCCCCCAAGACATATATAGCAGCACTTTTGTATTACATTTGCATTAGGAATGTACTGTGCAACACAAAAAGCACCTAAAGGAAGGGCTATTATTTATACATTCAAAATGTACCTAAAATATTTTAACAAAAAGAATCTCATTACCAAATATAATCCCTTGAAATATAAGTGGCAATGCAGCTGCTGCTAGCATGTACTTTTACTTTTAAAGGGGTGCTATGGGTGTTCTGAATTTTAATCAGTTTATTCCATTTTACTGTAAAACCCTCAGCTAGCTTCATTACTGACATCATTGCAGGGATTTAAAGACTGAGCTTTCTTGCATTCATCTTTATAAGCTTCAGTAAACCTGTGGGGTACAGAGCACAAAGGTATTTTTTTCTCTTTCGAGTATTGTACATCTACGAATTCACACTAACAAATGCCATGCCAAGTGGTTGTGATCTATTCTCAGTAAAGCAATATCCCTGGATTGTTAGCCTTAGTAGCTGGACAGCTTGTGTTTCAGCTTCCACAGCCCCTTACTAGTTGCTTAAATTTGCTTGCATTTTCTTAAGCATGGTTTAAAGTTTCATCTCGATTCCAGCCACTAACTCTGTCACCAGCTGTCATCAGTAGCACCTCTCTTCCAGATGGGAATCTATGGACAGCATTGCTGCATTATTCATTTGGTTCAGAGGCACACAGCTTCCTCTCCTATGATATTGGGTGTATTTCTTTCTCCCAGAAGAATGTGGTTGAGTTCCTTAGTCTCCACTTCTATACTCTGTTTTTAGGCATTATATAGGAATGCTGGTGACTTGCTCAGAGTCACAGACAATGATATCTAACAGATTTTATTGATTTATTTGACATTTGTTAACCGGGTTGGTCCAACTGAGCCAGTGGCCCATTTTCAGTGGAGACCTGAGGAGAAAAGCTCCAGAGATTTTACAGATACAATGAAGTAGTAACACAATTAACAGTTAACAACAGTTAAAATGAAGTACTAACACAATTATCAAGTATTTATATGGACAGAAAAATGAAAAATAAAATACAAAGCATAAAAAGATAATTGTTGTAATATGTTGTAAAATAACATACAAAGCATAAAAAGATAATTATAATATCAGCAAGGTTTATTGTTTTTTATAGCAAGCAGGTTAATAATGAATCATAGCTAAAAAATTAAGGTTGAGATAGATATGAAATACTTCTATGTGATGTAGTCTCCTAGCTAAAGTGGTTCTTGACATGAGGAGAGTGGAATTTTAGGTGTGTTGGATGGGGGGGTTGAAAGGGCATAGAGGATTAGGTAAGGTCATGACAGGGGCAAAACTTTAAGTAGATGTAGTCTTAGCTCTTTTTTGAAGTGCTTGGGGTGGGGGATGGTCCTTATGTGTGAGCGGAGTTTATTCCAGGCTTGGGCTACACTGTATTTGTATAGTAGTTTTCCAAAATATTTGTTAGGTTTGTGTATGTCACGGATTTGACCCGTATAAATTAATATAAAGCTACTCCAACTGATGTAAATACTGTACATAGTGGTTTCTGTTCACTGCCAACTTTAATCTTTTTTTTTATTGTATATGAACATCCCTTTGTTTTTAATGTGCTCTTTTATTGTATAAATTATTTGTATTTTTTCCACTTGATGTGTGTACAAATTCTAGGCTGACACTGAAATTGGTCTAAAGGGATCCCATTTAACAAATTGTATAAATAAATAAAAAATGCATGAAAACTTATAATTTGTTTGCCAGGTAAGACTACCACAACAGCTATATAATATAGCAATACTGCTATCTCCTTATTTTATAAGGTTCTTGTTGATCTGTTTACAAAGATTAACCCAAATACCAAAAGATTAAAAAAGAACACTGCAACAGCTTTCAGTGAATTTAACAGATAATATTTTTTGGCAAGGTGGCACTCCCATATGGAAGAAGATCCCTAGACTCAGGAAATGTATGTATATATACAATTTATATATACCTATTCTCAGGTTGCACAAAAGTGGAAAAAACAAAAAACTTCACTATCACCAAAAGTTGAAAAAAGATGTCAGTAGATTGCCAGGCTCTGAATTTATTGGTCAACCAATACTGTGCAAAGTATATGGCTGTAACTACATTTTATGTTGAGAAATGCTATGTGGATCTCTCCCAGTTGAAAACCATATTTCCACTTGGACAAGTAATAGAAGTAATATAACTGTCAGATCACAGCATGACAAGATGTATAGAACCATGCACTGTGAGGCATTTGCACTTGTTTCTCCCCTTTCCTGTAACTAGTCTAGTCCAGATACAGATTTGTTGTATCCAGCACTGTTTGTAAGCTCCTGAGCACCCCCCCCAAGCTGTGTTGGAAGGAAGCCTTCTAGCTTATCAGTGAGAGTGGTAAGCACTAGGTAACCTATCTACCACATAAGGAGTGGTTTCTGGCCAGAAATTGTATTTATTGGCCGTTTGGACAGTTTTTGCATCTCTCTTAGATCTACTAGTTCTCTCCTCTCCTGCACTTATACTAACTTATTAGTCTAGCACTTTATCAGACTTCTTATAGCAATAATTGTAGCACACAAAAGTGCTACCAGCACTAAATGTTCTACAAGGAAACAGATCCTGTACTTATTATCAATCCCACCCATCCCCTCCAAGCATGTCTAAAGGTCAGTTCCCTGTGCTTTCTCCTATTAACCTAGTGATCTTGGGCATACTGAGGCAATGTAGCAACTGCCTCATGTACACTGACAACCCTCTCCGCTTACCTTCCAACACTCAGACTTGCGAGAGATGCACTTATATATCCAAACTGGAAGCCACTCACTCTCCAACCAAGACCGGAATAGCTGGTCAAAAGGAGAAGGTCAACATTTGCACCACACCACATGGAACACACAGCCCTCCAGAACACACACCAGCACTGCCTTCACAGAAAAACACAAATCACACACCCACCTTCATGGAGGCTCTCAATAAAAATCTGCCCAAGCAGCAGAGACCTCCAAGGCAGAAACGCACTCGACCACCACAGCACAACACTAATCACGAGACACATAATTCTCCTAAACAGTGTGCCCCTCAAGCAAAGCCCTAAGGCAAAACAGCATGCTCAACACACTAGTCATAGGTGACTCGATAGTGAGGCACACTGATCTCCCACTCAGTAAAAGTCAGCTGCCTGTCAGGTGCCAGGATCTGCCACATAACGCATGCACTAAGGTCCCTCAACAACAGGTACAAAATGACTCTGTCATTGTACATGTGGGTGTGAATGACCTGAGATGTACCTCCCTAGAATATATGAAAAAAGGCATGGAAGAGCTCTAGGATTATCTAGCCCAGGCAGGTATGACCCTAGCCCTGAGCAGCATCCTACCATCTCTCAGAATGATACCACAATACAAGCAGAAAATGATTGATTTCAACAACTGGCTAAGTTTCTAGTGTCATTCTAAGGAGATCCAGTATTTGTCCACCTGGGATGACATGATTGATAGACCTCAATGCTTTGCCAGAGATGGCCTGCATCTGTCACTCCTGGGCTTCCAGATACTGGTCAAGCCTCTTGCCACCCCAATAGTGCCTTTTTTTAATGTGGTGTTCCAAAAGACCAAATTACCACCGTAACAGCTGCAAACAAATGCAATCTGAGGGTCAGGCTGCTCAATGCTTGAAGTCTAAATTTCAAAATGCACTCACTCGTAGCACTCCTTAAAATGGAGAACATCAATATTTGTGCTGTAACAGACACCTGGTTTAAGGCAGCAGAAAGCACACCTGCACTACCAGGCTATAACTCATTCTACACCTTTCAGCCCCAAAACTTGGACCAAAGCTTCAAAGGTGGTGGTGTTTCCATCTTCATAAAGGATGCACACACCTCCATTCTGGTAGCCCAACATAACGCATCAGAGATACTTCAGGTGCAGCTAACATTGGGTAAGAGAGTGATTCAGGTAGTAACCTGCTATAGGTCCCCAACCATGTCCCAAGACTCGCACTCCACATTCCTAAGCACCCTGGAGAATATTAGGGTCCATCCTAACACTCTCTTACTAGGCAACTTCAACTACCCCTCCATTACCTGGTAAACTACTCATGTACCAATACACTTGCCCAACGTTTCCTGGAGTTCATTAATTCCAATGCCCTGGACCAGCTCGTTCTTACCCCCACTAGAGGTAGCAACATCCTTGACCTGGTCATTACTAACATGGGCGACCATTGCTCTACACCAGTAGTCAGCTCCTCCCTGGTTAGATCCGACCACAAACTAATCACCTTGGAAATCCACATCCGCCCCCCTCCCCCAAAAGTAACCACCATGATAAACTTCTCCAAAGCTAACTTTGGGCTCTTACAAACAGAGGTGGCTAACTTCACGGCACCCATGCAAATGGAGAATAGTTGCGTGACCACAGAATCATGCACCAATGCACTGTATGAACATGTACACAAATATATGGATCTCGCCATACCCAATAGAACCAAGACCCTCTCCTCCAAAAAAAGGAAGCCAGTCTGGTGGTCCCCTGCCATAAACAAACTCTACAACAGAAGGAGGAAACTGATGCGAAATGAAGTAATGTCCCAAGACTGGAAAAACTCTCTTATCAGTCTCAACAAAAAGTTGAGATTCTTCATCAAATCCTCTAAACTAGCTATGAAAACAGAATTGCAGCAGATAGTAAAGCCATTCTATAGTTATGTAAAGAATCTCCACGACAATACCTAGATTTGCTCTAAGCTACAGCACAATGGTACCTCCAATACTGAGCCAACAGATATTGCCAACATACTGGCCAACAGATTCAGTGCCAACTTTACCCCTCTCACCCCCCCCCCCCTACAAAGGACCAATCACATGACTGGGAGGATAGCCTAATGGTTAAGGTGTTTGCCTTACACACACAAGATACAGGGTTTGAATCTCACAGGGGATAATTGGCAAGGCTTAAAATGGCTCGCAAGGGCAATTAGCCTAGTACTAATTTATGAACCTTTATGAACTTATTCCAATACCAGTTGATTGCCAGGCACCCAATATTAATGCTACACAGGTTAACCAACACTGTCCATGGCCAAGAATACAGCTTCTATGGGACCCGACAATATCCCTGGTTGTGTTCTCCATGAACTACAGAGTGAATTGGCACCTCACCTGTGTGCCCTGTTAAGTCACAGCCTCACCTCAGGCTTTGTCCCTAATGAATGGCACACTGCTACAGTCTCCACAAAGGATGAGCGACTACCGACCCTGGGAACTATTGCCCCATTAGCCCGACGAGTCTGATACGCAAAGCTATGGAACGCATCATCATGGACCTAATAAACAAGGATATAGGGAATCTCCAAACTCTGGCTCCCACACAGTTTGGTTTTGTGAAGGGTAGATCATGCCTGCTCAACTTGGTCAACTTATTTGAGTCAGTTACCTGAGCTGTGGATGAAAGCAAGGTGGTTCATACAACCTACCTTGGTCTGGCCAAGGCTTTTGATACCATTCCCCACTCAGGAATCATAGAAAAACTCACAAAGCTTGGCATCAACCCCTATATCACTAGGTGGGTTGCAAAATGACTCACAGAACCCACAGTGATAAAGGAGCTGACTCCAAGTCAGACTTCTGACTAGTCATGAGTGGAGTGCCACAGGTTTCAGTCCTGGGTCCTCTCCTGTTTGGTATCAACTTCTCTGACATCCAGGCCAACATGAAGGGACTCTGGATAACTTGCAGATGATTGCAAGTTGGGAGCTATTATAAACTCCCCAAGTGATGTTGACATTCTGCAGAATGGCCTCACTGAGACCAACAACTGGTGGCAGAACCATGGCCTTAAGCTCAATGCCAAAAAATGTGTCGTCATCCCATTTGGGAAAAAAACATTTCCCATGAATTACCACATTGATGGTAGTCCACTGAACACAGAAGGTGTTATAAGAGATCTGGAAACACAGGTTAACAGCAACCTCTCTTTTGATCACCACATTGCCACTGTGGTCAGAAAGTCCTTCTATGTGGCACATCTCATTACTAAGGGTTTTGCATCCAGGAAGAAAGAGGTCATTGTCTCCCTCTACTCTTCCCTCATTAGGCCAATCATTGAGTACAATGCCCCATTTCGCATGTACCTCACTAGACACCTGCAACAACTGGAGTGGCCGCAAAAGTATCTCACAAAGAGGATATAGGCCTTAAACACTTGTCCTATATGGAATGACTCAAAAAAACCCAACTATTCTCTGCCTCATATCACCTGCTTAGAAGCAATCTCTGCTTGACTTACAAAGCCATGTCTGTCCCAGCTCTATTAGAAATGCTACATCTAAACAAATCTCAACCCCACTGCACCACACACTCCAGAGACCTCAACCTCATTATCACAATTAACAGAACATCTTGGAGTGACAGGTTCATAACTCAGAGACTGCCCATTTTATGGAACAAATTTCCCATACATGTAAAGCAGAGCACCTTTGCTGACCCTCTTCTAGAGAAATCTTGATGAGTGGATGGGAAACAGAAAATTCACCCTGGGGATAACTCCAGTGGCTCTGCTTGACAGAGGTACTGGAAACTAAGGTTGGGTGGCACTATGCCAGGGTAATCCTATGGCTAGGCTTGCAAAGGTGCCAGGGCCATTAGCCTAGGACACACCTATGCACCTATAAGTGTATACTTCATTTGTTAATAATGACAATTTTTAGAGCACTATCAATGCACACAACATCCATCATGCAATCAATACATACCTACACGTATGTATGTGTGTGTGTGTGTGTGTGTATTTGTGATCATAACAATTTTGGATTTGGAAATAATGTACCCAGAAGATCACAAGCCAGGAATATTGAGGATTGCAGGAGTGAAGAATGTTGAATATAGAGTCTCCTGACCTGCAGAGACACAAACAAATGCTAACATGGGTCCAGATGAAGGGGAAGTCCAACTCTTCACTCCTGTGGTCATCAAAACTCTAGGCTTCCGTTCTTCTGGGCTCATTATTTCTGGATTCAAAATTGTTATGTCCGGATGTTCAAAATTTTGAAATATTGAAGTTAAACAATTGAAATCATCCAACAGTGCGGAACAGTAACTTTACCATTCTCTTCAGTGTAGTGTGATGTCACACTTGGTATATTTAAGTAGCAGGGGATGTGGGGGAATGCACAGGGGCTTGCCCCCCTGCAGCAATGTGATGTCAGGTTCTGGCAATTATGGGTTTAATAGGTGGAGCCAGTGGCGAATCTGGCAGTATGGATGTAGCTATGGAAGAGCTTAGTTAGTTCCAATTTGTTGAGGTTTGAGAGTACAGGTGAGGCATTCATAAGAGTAGAGAGTAGGTGTGATTGGGCGATTGCAGTTCTAGCCAGTGGAGTTAAAAATGTCTTGTTCTGTACAGTGATCCGGGCTTCTTATTGATGGTCTGTATGGTTTTGTTGACCTGTAGGTCAAATTTAAGATTATTATCTGTGATAAGCCCTAGAAGCTTGGTGTGGGTATATGGGGAGATAGTGGTACCACTGTTAGATGTGTCAGAGAATGAGAGTGTGGTGGATCTACTAGTTGGGGTGAAAAGTAGAAGTTTGGCTTTACTGGGGTTCAGCAGTAGGCATTGGTTGGCAAGCCAGTTTTCAATATTATTAAATGTATCCTGGGTTAA